>NW_017306270.1:1307096-1318789 GCF_000935625.1 Nanorana parkeri
CCTTTAGTTAGATAATTTGTAATAATTTGTATTGAGATAGTAGTGCAAGGGAGCCAGCTTGGAGCAGTGGCTACTTTACAACACACACAGGGACCATGGGGAACAAAAGTAACCACCCTCCAGAAGGAGTCTCAGCACCAATTCAGAGATGATTGGAGGATCTACAGCCAAGTGATATACAAAAAATATAAATTTTTGTTAATAGTACCTGAATTTTAAGTGACTTTTTCGGGAGTAAATAAATGTTGTCTATTTTATTTTTCCATGATAAAGTCCCTTTAAAACAGTGTATAAATATGCCCGAGAATCACATATTTTGGAAAGGCATCAATATTACCTAAACATTCGGTTTGCTGAAGAACCCCTGTAGGCTATATTATTGAAAAAGACTTCCAGCTCCTGATCATTATCGAAGTCAGCAGCGATTACTGTGCGGACTGGCGAAGGCATCGAGAATTTCTGAGAAGCAATATCCTGTTGGAAGATGAAAAAGATACAACAGTTCAAAATCACATGTTATTAGAAGGTAACTCCATAACCTAGTACGTTACAGGCTATAGAACGAGACCACAAAGTAATCAAGTGAATTTTCAAATTAAAATGGGAGCAAAATCATTTATATGCTTATTTAGAAGCCTCGACAATCTGATGACACGGAATAGTGAGAGCAAAAAACAACATATTCCCAGATATATTTAATTATTGCTTATATGTGCTGATAAATTGTTGTTTCATTTCCTTTGACAATCAACTTTGCAATTCAAAATCTTTTCCATTTGATTTGTGTTCCTGCATACATAAGAAAATACCTTTATTTTTTTCTTTGGTCTTGCTGAGCTTGCCTGAAGATATTATTTTTGTGTGCAGATACCTATTTCACCATCTGTCACGGTTGCAGTGCAAGTAAAATAAATAAAATATATGCCCTAAATATCTGTATTACGCTGTCTATGTACATTTTGCTGAAAATATAAACCAGAAAAAAAAAGAATTTTGTGTTGTCCATTACATAGCATGTCAGCCTTTTCCTTTAGCTTTCAAACCTGCACTAGAAATCTAATATAAAAAGCTGAGTTTCCAGATTACAGTAGGGCTGTACATTACAGAGGGACCTTAATGCAGCCTGATATACTTCAATGTATACAAGAAAAAACAGCTTTTTCTTTTGTTAGACAGAAAAGCCTTTTACTACTGTGCACCCATTTAATTCTGCTTTTCATTTGATACAAAAGTAGAACTCAACCTCCCTAAATTCACGCCAAAGCATAGCTCTCAACGACACCTCATTTGGAAGGACTGTTTTGTAAACCAAATCCACCTGGTGCTCACTCATCAGTAGTTTATTTATCAATGTTTCAATGGAGCTTAGTCCATCTTTATCAAGCAAAACATATTTAAGATAGACTGAGCTCCATCGAAACATTGACAATAAATTGAATAAACCCACATGCCCACTGCACCAATGCACACTAACTCACTGCCATTGAACCGACATGCACTACTCCATTCTCCACCACTGCACTGATATGCACTACTCCACACTCCACTAATATGCATTACTCCACTCTCCACCACTGCACCAATATGCACTACTCTCCAGTAGACATGTGCGATTCGTTTCGTTCCGAATCGAAATTCGGACAAATTTTCGGAAATTCGGACATTCGGATGTATCCGAATTCCGAATTACAGATATAACGAATGCAAACGAATCCGAATTTCTGTTTCCGAAATTCGGTAGCGGTAGTTCGTTTGAACGTTCGTTTCGTATCCGTTTCGTATTCGTTTCGTTCGTTGGAGCAAAGTGACATTAGAGGAGAAAATTTTTTTGCCCCTTCAAATGTCACTTTGCTGCAAACGAACGAATGGACGAAACGAATAAGAAACGAAAACGAAACGAACAAATTTCGTCCGAATCCAAATTACGAATCCGAATTGACTTTCACACCTGAATCCCGAAAAACGAAATAACACAAATCCGAATTTAAAACGAAATGTAACTAAACGAATTGTTTGGCAGTGCACATGTCTACTCTCCACCACTGCACTGATATGCACTTCTCCACTACAACACTGATATGCATTACTCCACTCTCCACCACAGCACCGACATGCACTGCTCTACTCTCCACCACTGTACTGATATGCACTGCTCTACTCTCCACCTGTAACACTGCTGTATGTCTGTATGAAGGGTGTATGAATCTCAGCTGCGGCTATCACTGGGCCAGGTATAAACTCAAGAAAGGTGCTTTAAGTATAAGTAACACTCAATTACTCTTTGTGAACAACATAAATGGAATCTGCTCTCCAAGTTACCTCACTCCAGGGAGTCAAACAAAAGTCAGTAAAGCAAGATAGTTCTGGGTAATAGTTATTCAATATTCCTCCTTTTGTTACATCACAGCACAGAGGCAAAAGTCATTAGGAATAACTAACAAAAGATACTTGCTGTTCAGGAGTCTGAACGTAGTGTTCCTTTCCGGAAGATAAGGTTAGTTTGGTACATACAGTCCTCTTCCCAACTGATTGAAAGTCATGATCAAGTGGTTGCTAAGGGAGATCTCAGCTTGGAAGCAACAGGTGTGTAGTGGTTTTTGGGTCAGACTGTTAGTACCGCACATGGATGTCCTGGAAGGGTTATTGGCAGCAGACCTGGAGGCTCAATCTGGGTGGACTCAGAGTCACTGCTGTGAAGAGGGCTGCTACTGATTATGAAGTCAAGGATAGAGAGAGATCATCCAGCCTGCTTAGAAGTGAAGATGGAGAGAGGCATGCAGGCTGTGTGTCACTACTTCAGAATGGAGAGTGTGGGTTCAGCTGCCTTGTCTGTGTTCATTGCAGGAACACCGTACAAGTGAAACTGTCGGCTTAAACTGACAAGGAGGGAGGAGAGTTGTGATGTCGGTGGAGAGGAGGCGGAGCTACCCTTCTTGTTTGGGATGCTGGAAAGGTAAGTTTCTTACACCACCACTGCACCAACTGTACTCCACTTGCTGCCACCTAACTCTTCCCATTCAATATGCCCATGCACTGCACCAGCATGCACATGCCCACTGACTGTCAATGCCCTGACACACACTACCCCAATGACTGACACCCACTTCTTCACTTTAAGTATTTGCAGCAATGAGCACATATACACCAATGCACCAACAGGCACTTCTGTCCTCACCGCCAATTCTATAGCAAGCACATTAAACGAATGGGCACACTTTTGCTAATATTATATTAAAACATACTACTTAATGTTCATTAGGTATTTGTTGTTAATGTAAGCTCTAAACTGACCTGTATTAAAAGGCAACAATTTCTAAATTCCCCATTTTCAGTTACAACTAATACAGTTGAATTTGGGTGGATTTATTTTTGGCTTTGACAAGACAGTTTGCAAGCTGGTGGGGTCCTGAACATATACACCTGTTGTAAGCAGGCCTTTGGGGCTATTATTAGGGGACCATTAGGTTTTCTGCAGGAAGGGGCATCCAAAAACACAAAAGAGGCATAGGTAACAGCAATTCCTGGCATTCTGCCTTAAGTTATTATAAACTGTATATAGTACCAGCAAAGTGTCACAGCACCTTTGTGGCCTTTAGTGGGTGCTTGGTAACCTTCACTATAAATCCCAAACTGCAATCCAAAACTGCAGTAATTTTGTCTACATGTGCAAGGCTGCCATTCGAAAATTAGGATAAAGGTAATGATGATAACAGCATTATTGATCCAGATGTTCTGGTCTGTTCACATTCCCATCAGCATATTGTCTTATCATAATCCACTTTTGGAAGTCAGATTTTACACCTGCACCTTTCATGTCTCCAGAAATAATAATAAGATTTGCAATGCAATTTAAAAAGAGCAGATTTAAGCCATTGGAAAGGAGATTTGTCTTTTTTGTTGCGCTGGGTTGTGGTGTGATTATATTCTATGAAAAGTCATATTAGATGCTGCCGTTCTTCTCACCTAAAGAGCTGCAGCACCGGAGGGACAAAAGCATACATTTTGATGACATTCAGCTGGCTGATGATTGCAGAGGTCTGGGCTGAATTGTATTAAGATTTCAATTATTTTTAGTGCGGCATGCTGGATTCAGAAAATGAAAGGAGCATCTGCTGAGTGACAACAATCACTACACAATATACACAGAATTACCTGAATAAAGGTTGGATTTGAAGTTGGTCACTATGATGCATCATTAAGTGCAGCACAGTCCCCTTCAGTTGCTATACAGGCTATCATACAGCTTATTATTGAGCTGCCTACCAAAAATATTTTTTTGTGTTTTTGGCAATGTGCTGCTCCTTTGAATGGAAACTTCTCTAATGGGATCCTGCAAAACTACTAAGACCTTGCAAGGGATCATTCCCACTCAATTGTACAAAATCCCACCACTCTTGCCTCTGAAACGCCACTGCTCACAAAGCTACACCAACCCAAAAATATTTTTTCTTCTCTTTTTTTAAGATAGTTTTTATTTATATTACATTTAACAAATCATGTTACAACAACATTCAAAAACAATAACCCAGCACAGGCCAATCAAAACACCTTTTGCCTCTTATTTCGTAAAGCATGGGGATAGGAAAATGCAAATTGCAAACCACAGTATACTGTTGGAAATCAGTGACATAAAACAAACAAACAAATATAACTCTCAGTATATTGACAGTAAAGTAGGTATCACATTTAAATCAACACTGGGATTTTGGAGGGAGAAGCAAGCCAAGGACCCCAGACACACTCACAGGTTTTTCACAAAAAGGTGAAGAGTTTGGAGAAGGGAGGAGAAGTGAACAATCTAGGACAAAATAGCTGATTTAGAAAAATTCTGCAATTCAGCTCACTTTCCAGTTCAGCTATGTTGTTCTAGATTGTTCACTTCTCCTGCCTTCTCCAAACTCTTCACCCTTTTGTGAATAACCCTGTCAAAGAAATGAGGCCTGACCCTTTGCTCAGATGTAATCTTATACAAAGGCAAAACTTGGTCCATCACCCTCTTTCAGTTGTTCAGAGAGGGCGTAAAGGTTTGTTCCATACCAGAAGAATAGTTTTTTTTCACATAGAAAAAAAAATAATTCTAAGAAGGCATTTGATATAGACTGAGTGGCCAGATTATTATGACCATCCCATCAGTACTTCGTTGGGCCACGAGATGACTCCACAAGATGACTTTGTTGGGCCGCCTCGTGACTCCATGAGGTGCTGAAAGGTGATGCAAGGAATCTGTCACTGCCCTGTTGCCCTTCTGTTGTATTGTACCAGTCTTGCCACACTCCGTTCTCCCCTAACATTGACTTTTTGCTGACGGCCACAATTCGCACGTTCAGACCCGGATTTTCGGCTGACAGTCCAGTCTTTAAACACTTTAACAACAGCTGCTCTTGAACATTTAACGAATTCTGCTGTTTTGCTGATACTCGCTCCATGGCTCCGAGCGCCAACAATCATCCCACGTTCAAAGGCTGTTAAAACGCGTTGTTTACCCATATCTTGAGAATAAAATCACGTCTACTGTCGTGGTAAACAACCTGCTTCCCTATTTATAATGGTCTGGCCCTCTAGCAACTTCAGTGCGAAATTATAGCTAATTTGCCTACAAACGTCAGGTGGTCATAATAATCTGGCCACCCGGTGTATGTGTCTAAGGGGAGCACCCCAAGCAAGAAAACTAAGGGGCTACAGACATAGGGTACACAAAAACTTCCAGAAAGGCCATAAATTATCAACAAAAAGCAGTAACTAATGTACAGGTTCCAAAGGAATGAAAAAAATTCTGCTCAAGCCAAAGAACGTTTAGCATCCAACTCTTTTGGGTATATTGCATGTCTGTGTCCCATGCTATGCACAATGGTTCCACCCGCTTGACCACTATGTATCTAGAATGTCCCACCATAAAAACTTTGTGACCCACCAGATGAAGTGGCAAGCTGGTAGAATCATTGTGTACAGCAGGGAACACAGGCAACCAACACATGGGGATTTGCCAGATGCTGAAAATTCTTCCGCTGGTGTAGGTTGGCAAGAACGAGAAGATCAAGATTACCAATGGCGGGACTTGCAAGTATTATTACTCTTCTTTTGCAAGTTGCCATTTTTTTTTGCAACAGGATTGATTTAACAACCACAAATATAGAATTTCCTTCCATTTCTTAGCTACACCATTAATCTAGAAATTAGCATCTAAATGGTTGCTATGGGCAATGCCGCCTTTATACATCTGTCCTAAAGCAAAAACAAAGGGAGCGCCAATTACGTGTTAATTAGATAATTTATGACACTGTACTCAATCTAATGAGGAACATGTGCCAGTTATATATTAATTACATTGGGGATCTAGTTAATTTTGCTGTTTTCCAGAATTCTCCATCAGGCAGAAGCTAAAAGCTTTTTCCTCTTTCTTTGCATTCCCCTAATGTGTCATGTAATGAGGTGCTCCATAATGAATTACAGCGTTGCTGGCCTGATCTTTTTCAGTAAACAACATACCATGATATATTATTAGAGCAATGCCGCATGTACAAAAGACACCTATAAAACGATTTTATGGGTGCTCTTGCACATTACATCTGGGGCTGAGAATTGTGAGATAAAGGGGTTTTCTATCATTGGCGCAGGTAGATTAAGAATGCTAATTTGTCAAATGTAAATGAAATGATGATTCTTTGTGTGTAAACAGACTGTCAAAAAAAATAAATAAAAGCTGCAAGTATAAGGTTCAGGTGCCTATAGGCGACTATACATACCTACTATGGCCTCTAATACCCTGTGTTTATGGACAATTCTAACAGGCATAGCTCAGGCACTTTTAGGTAGTGTTGGAGCTTTCTTGGGGCCAAAAGGAATGTGTAGGAGTTGGGAATGATTGTGCAAAATTTGGTATATTAAAAAGGTCAGAGGTGGCAGAAGATGACTAAGGTGTAGATGGGCAGTGGAACAGAACCAGAGATTGGATGATCCACAGGGTTTCAAAGGAGCAGGAGTCACAGCAGAAAGGTGCTTCTTCCAGACTGAAAGGTGAAAAAAGGAACATGAAGTGTGCGTGCACAACACTCAACCTTCCAGATGATATCAAGACTTATTTCCCTCAATCTTAACCATCACTTTGCTCAGATGGTAATTGCAGTTAAAATTAGTGCACAACTGTGGCAACTGTGAGGTATCTCAATCTGACCGACCTTACTCACTGCGTGGGTTCTTATATTCTGGGCCATACCTGAGGCTCTGCCATGGCTCTGCAACTAGAACATGCTTTGCAGCTAACACAGTACATGAAGTATGATCCAGTCGCTAGATCACTTTCCGAGCAAATCCTGTGGGTTTACAGTGCTGAGGGATCTGTAAACGGCTATGTAAATGCTAACGGAGGTCACATTCCAGAGTAGCCACAGAACCTTCAGTTCATCAGGGTCTGGCCTCCAAAGCTGATGCTGAGCATTTGAAGTCTTAACTTAAGTTACCAAAGAAAAAATATCCACAGAGTATTAGAGTCTTGACTGAAGAGAAAAATGACATTAAAAAACCCTAGAATTAGAGTTTTCCTCCACAGAGCCGGGGAAAAGGTGTCAAGGTAGCAAATTACTGAAGCATAAAAGTTAGGGGCGGGGTTATACGGGGCCTGGCCTTCAACTTTTTCTCGGTTTGCCAGTGTTCACCCAATTACCCAATTGTCTAAGAATTACTATCCTTCTGTGTCCTTCAATAAATAATAAAGATAAAGGTTTTGGATTTAGATTTACTTTAGCCATAAGCTACAACTCTCTGTGATATCATAATGGCTGCGTTTGACTTCTGGGGCTTCATCAGACCGGGCAGTCTGTTCATTTTTAAAAGGAGGACTGTATCGCAGGACAAGCAAAGCTTCAAGAGGGCCCTTATCGAGGGGAAATCTCTTTCACTCACTCTCTGCAAGATTATAAGACATTACCACAGCAAGCGTCAGTAGAAAATGTCCTTCTAAGATTAAGCTATTCATTGGCTTGACAATTATTAGGCGGCTGAACAAAGAACATTAGCCCAGTGACAGGTTCCCACTGCCCTCTTACTGATACTATGTTTTGCTTCCTACTTACAGATAGCTTTTCAAAGCATATTTAATTAACTGTTGTAGTAGCCCTGATTTGTAATTACCTCTTCCCAGGACGGTTAACAGCCCATGTGAAGGTTAAACGCATAGAGTGGAGATTTGGTGGGGAAGCTCCATTATTTTACATCTCATCAGTTTTTAAATGTCTTTGATTTAAACGGCTCTGTTCTGCCTCGTTCTTGAAAGCCCGAAACGGCTTCTGAAGTAAAATATCCGAGGGACAGCTCGGTATTAGGAGGTAACCGTGCTTCTGATCTGCTCCGTTAACATTAGCAAATAGCTGAAAACGACAAACGAAATCAAGAACAATTTTCTGTCTGCAGCTTTAATCTGCAAGCAGAACCAATTAGCCATCTATGAAAGGGAGGAAGATAAATGGTGTATTCACCAGCATACTGCAGGCAAAGGGTGACAAATGACATGCTCACACTTCAGGCTTGTACACACAAGAGGTGGATGCAGAAATGCATCTGCAGCCTGTGGCTTTGACCTCGAGTTCTCCTCAGTGCTGCCTGCACTCCCAGGAAACATAGAACCCTGCTGGAAGGGACAGTTCAGTGATTCAGACTGCAGCAGCGGATGTGGCCAAATAAAGCAGTCATAGTTAATTTTGACATGGCGCCACGTAACACAAAGGTAGCATTTCAAAGACTGCTTGTGTACTGACCCATTTCGATCAATGTGTACTTTTGACCTAATTGAAAGGAATTGCTCAGCTACTGCAGGGTTGCATGCCAAGTGCCGCATCCTGAAACCTAAATGTATAGCTGTATGCAGCATCAGGGCTCATGTACAAAGAAAATGACCAGGCCTGGCTTGGTCCCCACATCAACAGATACCTCATTTTCTTTTTCAGCCCTACACAATAGACCATAATGCTGGCTGGATTTGCAGAATTTTTAAATACAAGTTGCTTTTATGCAGGCAGTGTGCAACAGCGGTTTTTCTTAACCTTTTTTCAGTCATGGCACCCTTTAAAATATGCAAAATCTCGAGGTATCGCCTTTTAAGATGTAAAATAATGACATGTGGCCCCCCAAAACTCCATACCAGACCCTTATCCCAGATAGGGGTCTGGTATTGAACGTAAGGGGAGACCCCACGCAAAAAACATGAAAAGGGGGTTTCCCCACTTTACATAAGAGTTCCTTCTTCAAATCAGGAGCCACCTTCACATCAGAGACCCCTCCTTTTCACATCAGAATCCCACTGTTTAGACCAGAGTCTCCCTTTACCTCAGGAGCCCCCTCCTTTTGACATCAGAGTTCCCACCCCATCACACTAGGAGCCTACATTTACATCAGAGCCCCCTCTTTTCACATCAGAGTTCCCCCTTTCACATCAAAGTCTTCCATTATATCAGAGTCCCTCTTTCATATCAGAGTTCCTCTCTTTCACATGAGGAGTCCCCTTCACATCAGAATCCTGCCTGCACCATAGGAAGCCATGATGCGGTGTAAATATGTTGAGGCACCACTGAGGAAGTCAGAAGGCACTCCAGGGCGCCATGGCACCCTGGTTGAGAAAGGCTGTGCTAGAAAAGCCTCAGAGGGTGAGCACCTGGCCTTTGATTGGGTAACAAAGAATGTAGTTTCACACATTTACACATTTTAAGGTGACACATTATAGCCCTATGAGCCCTATAAGGGCTATAGGAAAATGTAGGAAAATGACTCAATACATTTGTTCAAGTTTGGATACCTTTTTGCTACTCCCATCCTTTTTTAAATAAATACTGCAATCTGTACCTTCTTTAGGGTCAGAACAGAGCCTTTTTTGTAGGAAAATGATACACTACTGCCATGCCCCCAAGCATATAGACACAAATAATTAATACACAGAAAATAATTGTTTAACCACTTCCGGGCCGGCCATAGTAAAAAAACGGCCGGCCCGGAGCTCTCTAGATCTGAGCAGGCGTCTTTAGACGTCCGCTCAGACATGCCCCCTTGCGAGCGCCGCTGGGTGCGCGCGAGCGGGAAACGGCAGAAATTTAAAAACAGGCAGCGATCCGCGCCCCCCGCCGTTGTCCCGCTGATCCCGGTGCGAGCCTGGGATCAGCATGTCGCCTATTTCACAGGGGATCAGAGGGAGCTCGGTACGCGAGCTCCTTCCGGTCCCCTCTCCTCTGCAAGAATGCGGAAGTGTTGTATAATACATCACTTCCGCATTCTCGTGTCACTCTCCAGCTTCAGAAGCTGCAAAGAAGCTGATGGTGCAGATCTGTGATTCATCAGCTTCTTTTTGGGGGTCCTAGGTAACATTAGGGGTCTTGGAGACCCCTGATGTCTCCATAAAGAGGACCTGTCACATATTTGGCTATCACATAGGGGGTTTTTATTAGCCCCGTGTGTGATAGCAATAAAGTTTTTTAAAAGTTACACATAAAAAAGAATAAAAAAACAAAAAACATTTTTAAAGTCCCCACCCATACATACACACATGCAAACATGCGTTGGGGGCGCATACGTGCAAAAAAGACAATTGCGCCCATTACGCCGCAGATGTTACATATCGCCGCGAACGTCGCAGTCAGAGCAATAAGTCTAGGGCCATCAATCACTGATAACACTAAACTGATGAGCGGTAAAAGCTTTTAAAGTGTCGCCTATGGCCAATTTTGGGTATGGTAGTTTTCTGCAATTTCGCGGGTGTGCGCAATTTTAAAGCTTGACATGTTTATTTACCCAACGTGACCCCGACTTTTATATTTTACCAAAAAACTGGGTAATAATAAATGTTTCCTAACATAATGTTAAAAAAACTTTTTTTTTTCAAAATTTTCTGTAATTTTTCCTAATTATAGTAAAAAATAAAACCCCCAGTGGTGATTAAATACCACCAAAATAAAGCTCTATCTGTCCCCAAAAAAGGTATAAAATTCATTTCAGTACAGCGTTGCATGACGGAATAAACTTCAGTCAAAGTACCACAGCGCTGAATACTGAAAAATGGCCTGGCCAGGAAGGGGGTCTAAACACCTGGTCTTGAAGTGGTTAAAGCTATTTTTTACCCTCTACTTTCCCTTTATACTGGCTTATATTTATGCAATAATTTGGAGGCTGTATGCAAGGGCATTGCGAGACCCACGAGCCCCAAGTCTTCTACTGAGTGCCCTGGGGTTCCTTTGAGATATGGAGATGATACAGTCTATTAATTACACCGTTTTCAAACATTGTCATTCATCTACTTTTCAATTAATTGTTTATTATTTATTTTATCGCTAACCAATGATACGACTTTAGATTTGCATTACAGTCATGTCTTTGACATGACATTATAGTTTTAGATTAATTCATTTTTATTCAGTTAAAACTATTATATGAGTCTTGAATTGGATCATCATTGTATCCTATTAGCATGTCTACATTTTAATTTGTGTCCCAGAGGTGTCACAGGTCTATTAGAACTAGGGATGCATCGATACCGATACTGGCATTGGTACCGATGCTGAGTATTTGGGCAAGTACTCGCCCAAATGCTCCGATGCCTAGCCCCATACTTCCGGTATCAGGAAGCCTGGCAGCAGAAGCCTCCTCACTTGTAACGAGGGAGCATGGAGCAGGCTTCCCAGCCAATCAGGAAGCTTGGAAGCGTGTAATGACTCGCT
>NW_017306270.1:1319318-1323842 GCF_000935625.1 Nanorana parkeri
TAAGTCCCCACCCATACATACACGCATGCAAACATGCGTCGGGGGCGCATACGTGCAAAAAAGACGATTGCGCCCATTGCGCCGCACATGTTACATATCGCCGCGAACGTCGCAGTCAGAGCAATAAGTCTAGGGCCATCAATCACTGATAACACTAAACTGATGAGCGGTAAAAGCTTTTAAAGTGTCGCCTATGGCCAATTTTGGGTATGGTAGTTTTCTGCAATTTCGCGGGTGTGCGCAATTTTAAAGCTTGACATGTTTATTTACCCAACGTGACCCCGACTTTTATATTTTACCAAAAAACTGGGTAATAATAAATGTTTCCTAACATAATGTTAAAAAAACTTTTTTTTTTCAAAATTTTCTGTAATTTTTCCTAATTATAGTAAAAAATAAAACCCCCAGTGGTGATTAAATACCACCAAAATAAAGCTCTATCTGTCCCCAAAAAAGGTATAAAATTCATTTCAGTACAGCGTTGCATGACGGAATAAACTTCAGTCAAAGTACCACAGCGCTGAATACTGAAAAATGGCCTGGCCAGGAAGGGGGTCTAAACACCTGGTCTTGAAGTGGTTAAAGCTATTTTTTACCCTCTACTTTCCCTTTATACTGGCTTATATTTATGCAATAATTTGGAGGCTGGATGCAAGGGCATTGCGAGACCCACGAGCCCCAAGTCTTCTACTGAGTGCCCTGGGGTTCCTTTGAGATATGGAGATGATACAGTCTATTAATTACACCGTTTTCAAACATTGTCATTCATCTACTTTTCAATTAATTGTTTATTATTTATTTTATCGCTAACCAATGATACGACTTTAGATTTGCATTACAGTCATGTCTTTGACATGACATTATAGTTTTAGATTAATTCATTTTTATTCAGTTAAAACTATTATATGAGTCTTGAATTGGATCATCATTGTATCCTATTAGCATGTCTACATTTTAATTTGTGTCCCAGAGGTGTCACAGGTCTATTAGAACTAGGGATGCATCGATACCGATACTGGCATTGGTACCGATGCTGAGTATTTGGGCAAGTACTCGCCCAAATGCTCCGATGCCTAGCCCCATACTTCCGGTATCAGGAAGCCTGGCAGCAGAAGCCTCCTCACTTGTAACGAGGGAGCATGGAGCAGGCTTCCCAGCCAATCAGGAAGCTTGGAAGCGTGTAATGACTCGCTGCCCAGCTCCCTGATCGGTCGGGAAGCTGGCCAATCAGGAAGCCAGGTGCCGTGTAATGACACAGAGCCCGGATTTCTGATTGGCCGGGAAGCCTGCTTCATGCTTCCTCATCACCTCATGACGAGAGAGTATGGAGCCGGCTTCCTAGCCAATCGGAAAGCCGGCTCCATGTTTTCTCGTCACCTAGTGACGAGAAGCATGGGGACGGCTTCCCTGTTAATGAGGAAGCTGGGTGGCGAGTCTTTACACGCCACTCGGCTTCCCGACTACTTAGGAAGCCGTGTGGCGAGTCATTACACGCCGCCTGGCTTCCTTAATGGGACTTCCGGTATTGGTATTCGGTATCGGCGAGTACCCAAAAACAAATTTGGTACTCGTACTCGATACCGAAAAAACGGTATCAGTGCATCCCTTATTAGAACCCTAGAAATGTCCCTGGTTGGATGAAAGCTTCAGATCAGTATACTGTAACATCAGACCAAAAAGAGGGACAACTAAAAGGAATGAGGGACAGAGGGATATTGTTCCACAAGTGGGACAGTCCCTCCAAATGAAGGACAGTGAGCACTGAAATTTTGCCGCATGATGACATCAAGAAAAAGCTGTAGAGATTTTTTTTATCAAACGAATGCAGAAAAAATTCATAAAAAAACAACACAATAATTTTACAAATGGGTACCCTAAAAAATATTAAACATATATTTATGTATACTACAACCATGATCAATTTTAGAAAAACATATTTTTGCTCTGGAGAAAAAAAAGGTAGACTGCCAAATGACCTTGCTTTCTCATCGTTTCTGAGATCTGAAAAAAGGCAATACCTCTTACCACCACCAGATGGCAATAAGACAAGCCTTAAATCCCAGTTGCGACATTTCTCCCGGTATGCACGCATAAGTTATGAACAAGCATCAGCAAAGAATCTCTTTTATGCCTCAGACATTCCCTTGTAAATCTGAGTCAGAGTTTGAAAAGTTCAAGAGAAACTCCTCTAATTTGAAGTTTTGAAGTGAAAGGTTTTTGAGAACATCCCCACTGTTTTAAATCGACGGTATCCATAGAAACCCGATCACATGCATGGAAAAATAAATTAAATCCAGCATAACATATGGAAGCTCATCAAACTAGCAGGGCAATGTCTCTGAGCTGTGTACAAGCAGTGATAACATCGTGATAGAACGAAGATGTGCAAAATGCGACCGCTTGGGAGGAAAGGTCCTTGGGGTAGCAGAGTATTACAAGGCATATGCAGCAGCAAAGTCAGTTTAAGAATTCTGTGTGCTCTGTTTCATCCCTATTCTATTTAAGTCCAACACTCGACTAAATATTTTACTTAAAATATATTGAATGTCTATATTTTTTTTTATTTTTGGAAAGAGTAGATCCTTGCGGGATTCTTCAAAAAGAAAGTTTTCAAACTTCAAGATTGTTCAGATTAAGGAATACATAAATCTGCATTTTGACCACAGACACACTTTAAGCCTAGGAAATGTTAGGTTGTCCTGTTCCCAGCCAGCTTTTTATAAGTAGAGATAATGAGACTGTCTTCTTTAAATTCATAGGGATTTGGATGTCTATACCCTTGGTTCTCAACTAGTGGGTTGTGACCCAAAAGTGGGTCACGACCCCATGTTTAGCGGGTCACCCTAAGTGAGAGGCTCCTCAGCCTCTTCCTAGTGCAGCACTATCAGTTCTCGCATCAAGCAGCCAAAATATGCTGCCCAGCGACCAGTGCCAGCTTGAGGTGGGATGGGGGCATGGCCTCGAGGGAGCTCTATCCATACTTGCATTACTTACAGCTCTCTCATGTGTCCTGCAGAGATGCCTGGACCAGAGTGGCGTCACATTCTAGTTTCCGGCACCTCTACAGGGCGCACACAAGGGAGCTGTACAAGCAATGCACATATGAATGGAGCTCTAGCTGCCACAGCGCAGGAGCCCAGACTGGACCCCAGGCTGAGCATCCACTACAGTTCTCGGAAGATGGGGAGACTGGGTGGACCTTAGAAAACAAAAACATTTTTGGAGTTTGTATGTGTGTGTGAGAATGTCAGAGTGTGTGAGATTGTGTTTGTTGTTGTACATGTATGTCAGTGTTTTTGAGGGCCCATTCTGGTAGAGCGCGTTAATTGCATAGTACCATGCGATTAACGCACTGTACCACGCAATCGCACCTACCGTGCATTCTGATGTGGGAGGAGTGTTGCGTTGCTATTCATTTGAATGATACCCCAAATGCACCTCCCACCCACAGTTCGTACGCCCACACCGGAAAGTGCGGTACCCTAATGCCTTGCATTCCATTGCTGTGTGACTTGGGTCGCGACTTAATGACCAAGGACAAATGTGGGTCCTGAGGTTACACAGGTTGAGAATCACTGGTCTAGAGGGTCACATAAGTGGGTTTGGCAGGGATTAATTAAGGCAATGTCAAATGTCAATCAGCTTCTTTGCATATATGATCAAAATGGTATAAATATGTCCTTAAAATGTAAACAGTCTAACAGTTTTTTCTTTGCTGTTAATTTTTTTGCTGTACAGGTGAAACTCGAATAATTAGAATATCGTGCAAAAGTAATGGCATTAAGTGCTGCAAAAGGGGCCCAAACCAAGTACTGAGTACATATGCATGCTTGTACTTTTCAGAGGTCCGATATTGTTCTATGTACAATCCTTGTTTTATGGATTGCATGTAATAATCTACTTTTTTGAGGTTGTGGATTTGGGGTTCTTGGGGTTTTCATGAGCTGTAAGCCATAATCATCACAATTATGACAAATCACGGCTTGAACTATCTTGCTTTGCATGTAATGAGTCTATCTCATATATTAGTTTCACCTTTTAAGTTGCATTAGTGAAATAAATGAACTTTGCACGATATTCTAATTATTCGAGTTTCACCTGTATATTTTTACAGCACAAGACAGTGGTCTGGGTTCTTCTACAACATGCACCTCCCCAATGGGGACATACGAAGCAATAAAGACCTGGGTGTGCAGGGAGGAAAGCGCCAATAGCAAACCGCATAAATTCCTGATTCATTTTATTCAGATTCTCCTATCATATAAAGCCAACATGTTTCCAGGCTTCAGAGGGACCCCTTCATCAGGGCTTGGTACTGTTCATTGAAGTGTATACAAACTGGAGGGTTGCTGAGGGGTAATTAGTTGACATGTAACCCCGCTAAAAATGTGTTTCGTTTTGGATCTATTCAGATTTGTATTTCTTTTGTTTTTCGGATTCGAAAAGCGATTCGGTTCGTTATTCGGATTTCAGATCCAGCTTATTTAATTATAAATTAACTTAATAATTTTTTTTGGGGGGGGG
>NW_017306270.1:1323884-1324328 GCF_000935625.1 Nanorana parkeri
CTCTCTCTACTCCGCAAAAGAAAGTCACATAACCTTGCACATCATGCAACCCCCAACTGCCAAAACAAAATATGATTGGCCATAGAACAATCACATGTCTGATTTAGTTTCATTTTAAACAAAATTTATACGGATCCGAATTTTCGTTAAACCTACATTCGGATTAGTTCGCATTCGGACACATTTGAATTCAGAAATTTGGATGCAATTGAACAAAATTTGTACGAATATCCATTCTGAACTAAATTAGATTTACATGTCTAGTAATTAGTAGGATCAACAGATGCAAGTTAAGCCTTAAAATGGAACTGCGCTTTACAGCCAAGGAAGGTGCCATCTTAGACTCTATTGGATTGCAGTTGTCATTGTGCTGCCCATGTGATTAGCTATGACACCAGCCATTGAGGGCTAAAAAGTTTGGTTAAGAGTTGAAATATGAACAGT
>NW_017306270.1:1327062-1327579 GCF_000935625.1 Nanorana parkeri
GGGGGGAGGTTCGGTCATTATAGTTCTGACACCTTGTATTTTCCTACTACTCTTTTCGACTCTCTCTACTCCGCAAAAGAAAGTCACATAACCTTGCACATCATGCAACCCCCAACTGCCAAAACAAAATATGATTGGCCATAGAACAATCACATGTCTGATTTAGTTTCATTTTAAACAAAATTTATACGGATCCGAATTTTCGTTAAACCTACATTCGGATTAGTTCGCATTCGGACACATTTGAATTCAGAAATTTGGATGCAATTGAACAAAATTTGTACGAATATCCATTCTGAACTAAATTAGATTTACATGTCTAGTAATTAGTAGGATCAACAGATGCAAGTTAAGCCTTAAAATGGAACTGCGCTTTACAGCCAAGGAAGGTGCCATCTTAGACTCTATTGGATTGCAGTTGTCATGGTGCTGCCCATGTGATTAGCTATGACACCAGCCATTGAGGGCTAAAAAGTTTGATTGAGAGTTGAAATATGAACAGTGACAATCTTTTATA
>NW_017306270.1:1327797-1335085 GCF_000935625.1 Nanorana parkeri
ATATTATTGAACAAAAATTATGAACCGACAAAGTTCTAGAGATACCACAAAGTGTTAGAGACCATAGACATGTATGCATGAAGAAAAACCAAGAGTCTGCGGTCCAAGGATATCCAAGAAGACCCTTTAAAGATCCAAGGTCATTTCAAAGGCGACTTGTACAGTTGACGCTGAAAGGCTTGGGGTAGTTCAGTGAAGATCAGTGGCTGCTATGTAGAAGTCAGAACCAGTGACGTGTGGTACCTTTGGTGCTGGGCGAGGCATTCCCCAACCCCACCCCCAGCCCACCAAAGCTCCGTCTCAGCATGGCAAAGCCTTGCCCCCCCAACCCTGTCACCAAGCTAGTGTGAAGGAGGGAGGAGGAAGGGAGGAGACAGGGAGGAGCTTCCCTGTTCCTCACTTGCTCGTCACTGGTGAGGCATCGAGATCAATGTCCTCAGTGGTTTTTTTTCTTAATTTTTTTGATTGGACAGCTTGGACCAATGGCACTTTACCATTGGTCCAAGCCATCCACAGAGCTCAAGCTTCTAACATAGAGTAGAGGCTGTTGCAGCTCTTCCCTCACTAGTTACCAGTGGGGAAGCCTGCTGCTGTGTAACCTAACTAGCTGTCAAAAGCCAGATGCAGCGTCACCTGTATTTAACAGGCAGCACTCCGTCCATGACAGGTTACACAGCGGGGAGGCTTACCCTGCTGTGTAACCTGTTATAAGCCGGTCTGAATGGAGAAAAAGCTGCCAGCCTCAGACTTGAATATAACAGCTTTTCCTCCATAATACTAGGTGAGGCATTGCCTCACATGCCTCCCCTGACCGCACGTCCCTGGTCAGAACACACTGGCAATCTTGACAGTGGGAGTGCCTTGAAAGTAACTATTTTGGGAAACAGTTCAATTGGTGGGTCTAGTTCCACTTTAACTGGCATCCGGAGTGATCACACCACCGTAGTGAAGGAGATTAAACCATATGCGTACGTATTCTGCATAAAAATATCAAATGTATTATGTTCTAACGAAAACAAAATGCACAGACTGGGCCAGTACAGTAACAAATAAACCATAGCAGGATCCATTCATTATATAGGAGGTTGTGTTACAGTCAGCAGCACAATCCACAGGTGTACTGTTCTGCCCACCCAAGCGCAGAGCTTCTGTAATCTATACAGAAATCTTCCCTGTCCATCTCTGTCATTAGTTCCAGTGATATCTTGGCTCCAAGCGCTGAAGATCAGTGGAAGACAAAGAAACTTCTGATGAGAAGTACAAGTTACATTGTGTGAGACAACTAAAGAAACTGTTCAACAAACTTCCTGTCACCAATTTTACTTTATTGAAAGCGTCTTTTCCTCAGCTGCAAATTATACCTCATTGCAGTGGTGCACCAAACAAGTTGGCGTTTCTGCTGGAATTATTTGTTCACACTTTTAATACTTGCGATCTGAGCAATAATATCAACTCCTTTACTCGGAACACACTCTCGAAGAATTGTGAGTGATTGCCGATTCCTGCAAATTAGAGTCTTTGTTGTTTAACACTGTCGGGGCGGGCTTCACAGTCTTAGCTGAAAGAATATATTTTCAGTATATACTTACAAATTGCATCGGCTTCTGGAGTGTATTTAAGTACGGATAATTTATTTTGCGCCTGTAAACCTGAGAATTATACCAATTTCAATTTTCCTACACTGTGCTCAGAAGTGTCTTAATTTGCACCTTTATGAGATACATATGGAGTCTGCAAGATCAGGATATATATATATATATATATCTAGATATCTATATAGATCTACACTGTATATAGATATCTAGATAAATATATATATATATATATATACACACATACTATTTCTCCCTATGTGTACTTGATGCCAAATTCTTTTATGAAATACAGGTTTCAGCTTTTTGCAGCAGTGTGAACATTAAAATGTGAAATCTCTGCCTTCCAGTTCATGTGAAATTGGTAATTGTGGAAAGAAGAGACCATTATACTTCTTGGAAGGGTATTAGGTCTTCAGATTAGAAAAAAAGGAAAAACTGTAGTGTTTTCATTTGCTCTTCAAGAAGAACTCCAATTTTTTCACATTAATCCTTACAGTGGGGCTTCTTCTGCACTGCAAGGGTTAAGTGCTTGTTTTGGTCTATGGGCTAATCAAAGAAGATACACCTGATCCTCTGTGTTACAGCAGTCAACGCTCATTTCTTTTTCCCTTCGCTCTGGCTGTAGTATGTCCCTCCGCGTCCTCACGTACATTTAGTAATGTACCTGCAGTAGATGTGATGACATCAGGGGTCCTTAGACTGCCAGAGCCCAGTGGAGAATAGGCTGTGGGGACCAGTCTAGCAGTCACGAAGGACTGAGAATCAGGTGAGTATATTTTCTTTATTTTTGCCCTTGGACCAAAACAGGTACTTGCAGTGTGGGAGTAGCCCCTACTGCAGAGAAAAACCCTGGAGTTATTTGTTAAGGAATACCTTTATTGAATGATCTATGTAGGCTGCCAATGCTGACCTCCTTTGGAATATGGTAGTCCCTTGGCTGTCTCTGACTCAGTTACTGACCAAGTATGACGCAAAAAAAGTCAAATTCAAACAGCTGATCTCCATTCTTGGTCCAGCTCAGTTTTTCAGAAAGTTCTGAAGCCACTGGATTAGCACAACCAACAAAATAGCATTGTTAGAAGAGGAAACAATTGCTCTTGTCACCTTCAAAAGTAGTCCTCTTATGAAGCGACACATTTTTCTAGACAACAGTGCCACTGCTGGAAACATTCCTGGAATTCTTTTTCCAGAATGCTGCGCAGTATCTTTGTCGCAGAGCGCTAAATGTCATCAAATCTGTGTTCTTTAAGGCATTTTCTAAATTTCGGAAACAGCTAAAATCCGCAGGGTCCCAAGTCAGTGGAAAAAGGTGGTTGGTCAAGTTTCGGAATGGATTTCTGCGCCAGGAACTCGTGAATGATTAACGCATCATGTATAGGAGCATTGTCGTGGTGGAGAATCCATTTGTCAGGCCAGAGTTTTGGTACTTTCCTCCGAAACAGATTCCCGTAACCTTTTCGGAAATTCCAAGTAACAATTTTGTTTGTGTTTTTGGCTGCACACTTATTGCGTCATCATGGACATCTTCCCGTCCCTCCTTAAACTGCCTATGACATTCAGAAACACCTGATTTCTTTATGAAATATTCACCATAAGTCTGTTGTAACAGAGCTAAAGTTTTGCTCGCACTTTTGCCAATTTCCACGCAACATTTGATCTTAATCCGCTGCTCCAGATTCTTGTCACTTATTTACCACCAACAGCGCAACGCACACACGTTATTTCTTCTACTACTCCGTAAGGACTGAGTCAACTGGTCTGCGGCCCAGGGAAGTTAGAACATGTCAGAACACGCTTGAGTGCAATTAGCTGTGTGATTCACCACCATACTGATACGACTTGGCCATTCCTGGAATTAAATTGTCACATCTCGAAAGATAAATATTGGTACTCATACTCGATAGCGAAAAACTGGTACTGGTGCATGCCTATTGTTTACCTTTTGTTGCAACAGGATAGAAAAAAAGCAGCATAGAATCAATGCATCCATTATCTACAGTACATATAAATCCATTCAGCCATAAAACATTTAAAGTAAAGAACAAAGGAAGCAGGAGTCCCAAGTATATGCATCCCATCTTGCAACTGCCTCTGGAAGTCATGCCAGTGGCTGTCAGAGTCTTGCATTGAATATATGGTGGGAAACACAGTGAGGTATGTAGTTCCTGCAAGTGGTAGTAAGCTAACAACCCCAGACAGAGCATTCAGTAGCAGCAGCACATAACTTGAAGTCCCGCCATGCCACCCAACACCTTACAGCAAATGAATTACTATTCGCTGCCTTTCCTTTGGCTTGTAGACATTGGGGAAGGCACGTTGAGTGCCATGGTGCCGAGTTGTAGCTGAAATGAAGGCCATGTTGAATATGGATGTGGGGGGCACTTGAGCAAACCAAAGGTGGAGTAATAACAAAGGTTCTTTTTGGTGCCAATCTAATGCCGTAATGTCAGCCATGAAAACTATGTAAAACGTTCACTTTAAGTTAAAGTCCTGCTGCAAAAATCAATAAACCTGAAGTACTATGATAAATCCCTTTTAATATTCCAAAAATAGAACATTGCCTTTATCTTAATTTCACATGTTTTCCCTTCCGAAGAGCTCACTTTTTTTTACTCAACACATCTTACAATGGTTTTGCATAAGAAAGAACCCTGCACTGTAAATCAGTAAAACAAAAAAGGGAGGAGGGGGGGCCAGCAATGATTCTTTTAATACATCTCCAGGCGCTGAATCCTCTGTGATCTTTGTTTACTAAAATAAGCTAACTATAATTGGGAGCGTTTCACTTGTGAATATAAAAGCGCTTTATTTCCAGGAAAATTTCAGAGATGTGCAGAAGGGTGAACGTAACCAGCACAAAGCAAGGGATTGCTCAAACTTATAAATGATTATTAATTCAACAGGCTGCAAATCGGCTTTATGATGGCTTATTGTGATAACTAGGACATACATAATTATTCCTGATTTTATGCAGCACGCGCCATATCTGCGGGGCTCTATATCAGAAACACATACATGTCATGAGTGAAATAGTCCCCAGGCTTTAACAAAGAAACACATAGCTCAGGCCCAAAGGGTGAGGAATGTTTTGTTTCAGGACGGATTAAATACAGGGTGCGGGCCAAATGCTTATACCATAATGTATGTGCATATCATAAAAGGTTTTTTTTTAAATTTCTTTACAGGAAATTTATTTTTACAGAAAATAAAACAGTTACAGTACAATAGCAACAAAACAATAATTCAGCACGAATAATAACATACGGTTTCCATTTTTTCATTCTTAGTCAGATTTGTTTCAAATATATAATATAGAGAATAAATGAACGGTGGTGGCAACACATGAGCGTTAAATGCCCAATGTTGTTTGTTTACATTCGTCGCTTTAAGCAGCCCATAAAAAATCCACAATGCACAAACATACATTCACCTTTTTTAATGCAGTGCACCACAACACACAGAGGTTCACATCTGCGCTTTGTTTTGCTCTTCAACACAAGTGTGTTATAGCAAATTGTCTAGGTCAGGGGTAGAGAAACTCAGGCCACCGGGTTAAGGGGGAAACTATCTAGAGCAGGAGTAGGCAAACTTTGTCCCTCCAGCTGTGGTGCTACTACAAATCCCATTAGTCATTGGAAGACTCTGACAGTCACAGGCATGACTTCCAGAGGCAGATGCAAGATGGGATTGTAGCTTCACCACAGCTGGGGGGCCAAAGTGTGACTACTACTGATCTAGATTTTTTTCATCTCAACTTGGTGACCACGTCTTTTGCGAAATTCACTGTCTCTGTCAACCATTGTCTCTTCACTCAAAGCACTTGTGATCATGTGCCAGTTAAAGTGAACCTGTCCACCAAAGTGCATATACTACCATAAATGATGGGCACTTTGTGGTGCCGGAGTGCTAGTCTTCAAATCCATTGCTTTGTGTCTGGGGAAGACTTGGGTACTAGGCCCAGGTTGTATACAGTTTACACAATTGAGTGTAACTAAGATTAAGCCTAATCTCATACATGGAAAATACAGGAAAAGATTAAAGCCTATCTAAACCCAAACCATTTTTCTAATATTGCAGTTTACCAATACATATGATGTCCAAGGGTGGCTCCATTGCTCCTTCATAGAGTAGAATAGAATCAAGTGGAGCCACCCTAAGACAGGAAGTGTGTTATTGACTGGATCACCAGGTGAAAATTAGGGAAAAAAGACTAAACAAAACTAATGCAGCCCCCACATTTAGGAATCGGTAAGGGTTTTGGGGTTTAGATACTCTTTAAGGCCATTTTGTGACCATTTTAAAGGGTCATCATGCTGCTAACAAGATCAAGAAGTAGATTGATTAGCTTCTGAACACCATTATGGCCACCACCACAGTCTAGTTATACATGATTGCCCTCATGCCCCCTGCGTCGTATGGCTACAACATAATAGTTTGGTTTTAGTTTACATATGGAAAGCTAGGAAAAGAACAAATATATGAAAATGATAGAGATTTTATCACATTTATTAATATAAAAATGGTGTTTCACAAATACACCAGCTAGCTCTTACTTGGTGAGATTTTTGCTGTTGCTTTTGTGCAATCATGTAATGGAGGTATAGTTTCTGACAATGTTACATTCTTATCAGCTGACACATCATGTCAATTTCTCCACTTTCATGGTTTAATAAGGCCAAGACTATTAGATCATTAGTTGGTTTTAATTATTTAGAGATCCAGTCCCATACCCTCATCATTAGGTTCTTATACTACCAAGGGGTATGGATCACCCCAGTTAAGGACCCCTAAGTTATATTGATAGTAAGTAGCCAAGAAGTAGTCTACCTGCCTGCTGAGATCAGAGGTGGAGGTGTTGCCCATAACAATCAATCAAAGCTTTGTTTATATTGTCCAACCTGGACTATTAGAATGAAAGTTGAACTTTGTTGGTCTCAAAGTGCAGCGGCTCCTTGTTCTAATTATTATTTTTTCTTGTTAAATAAATCATACACAATCTTTTGCTAAGTCATTCACATAAAAATTAGCCTAGCCACTGTCAGAAACGTTGGTTAATCAATACTTTGCAACATCAACATGTCAATCCACCATATTTTGGCAAAGGCAAATATGCTTTATGAAAGAGTTCTTACCCGGAAACGGACTTTCCCATTTGTGCTCGTCTGCAAGAACAGGCGGTGAGGTCCATTCCAGTTTCCATACACAATATCTACCTTTCCATCCCTATTAAAGTCTGCTAATGCAACACCACGACCATGCTGATAGGTGTCATCCACCCCTGAGAGAAAACATAATTCAAACACAAAAAGGTGTCACAAAGTGTATTGGTTAATACAAAATAGAGCGGCAAGGCAGTTTTATTTTACAATTTCTGCAGAATTACTGAATGCTTTTATTCTTTTCATCAGGATGAGAAAACATTGTGTTAGTTACAGTTGCTGTAAGAGATATGCTTTGAGATAAGCAAGAACTATGCTACAAAAAGTTTGTACCTTAAACAACCATATACAGTAACTCGTATAATTTTAAGTAAAACTACAAATATCTGCTGTATATATAAAAACAGTCTCAGAGATAGCCACGACACTCTGTAAGGTAAATGCCCCGGTGCACATCCACAAAAATATCCATACAAATCCAAAATAGATGGACTGAGCTCCGTTGGCAATAAAGTGCTAATGCAATGACTTACC
>NW_017306270.1:1335739-1380302 GCF_000935625.1 Nanorana parkeri
ATATATATATATATTAGTACCTCTCCCTGGAAACATAAGGAAAGTTTAAATCTTGCACGTGACCTGTTTGGTGGAATAAATATAGGGTCTGACCACCACCTGCCCCCTTCCCCTAAACAACGCCCATTGCTAGTACTGATCGAAAAGGAAAATTAGTATAAGACTTGAGCATATCTCATTGTTGAGAAACATCTCCATTCCCTTTCCAGCAACTGTCACATGAAACCCAGGGTTTATTTTTGTTCACAGAAAAATGCCCATGAGAACCAAGAATTCAAGCGTGGAGATCTGACAACTTTATTTAGTAATTTAAGGTGTATTTCCACTTTTGCAGTCAAATTAAAGAAAGCTCCTCTATATGTTTGTTATGTGTTCAAAAATTCACACAGCATTATGAAAATTATTATTTTTTAAATATTACTGGCGCTACCCACGCACTGCAAGGGTTAAGTGCTTGTTTTGGTCTAGGGAAGAAAATAAGTTATACTCACCTGATCCTTGGAGTCGGCTGGCTGTTAGACCATTCCTTCCAGCGTCTCTCCCGCTCCACTGCAGGTGTCCAAGGTCCTGTAAATCATTACATCTAATGCACAGTGTATAGGATGTGAGGATGCTGAGGGACATACCATCTCTACTGCAGAGGCGGAGACAGGCAGGAAGGAGAGCTGTCAAAGCCAGCTGAATCGGAGGATCCGGTAAGTAGAACTTTGTTATTTTCGTAGCCCCACTGAAAAGGTTAATAATAATTTCCCCAGAGTTCTTTTTTAAGTTAAACACTAACAAAAAAAGCCAAGGGACATATCATAACTGCAGCGGAGAAGAAGACAGGCTGGAGGGAGTGCTTTAAGGTTACTAATAATTTTTACTGTGAATTTAAAAGATTCTCTAGCACAAGGGGTAGGCACTAGGAATGCACCGATACCAAGTACAGTACTCGGTACAAGTACAAGTACAGATACTTTTCCAGCTCCAAGACTAAACTAGAGAAAAATTCAAAAGTTAGGAGGCAGCTGTCATTTGTAAGGAGCACACAGAGCTCATGGGATTTGTACATCTCTGTTTTATGTATGATTTTGTTTTTATAAATATAAATAAAGGGATGCACAGATACCAGTTTTGCGAGTACAAGTACTGGTACTTGCCCAAGTACTAACAGATACAAGTACTGATACATTTTTGTTTATTGTCATGTGACAGTTTTTCTAAAACAATATCAACTAATGATTTCCGGATGATGGAGCACCAGAGCCAGGTCCCAGCTGCAACCGCTGCAATACTGGTAGTTCTCATGAAAATGCCAAGTATTGGCATTGCTACTCGAAAAGTATTGGTGCAACCCTAGTAGGCACCCTTGCTACTCCAACTGTGCTGAAACTACAAATATCATAATGCCTCTGGGAGTTATGTCGGTGTCTGTGAAAGTCTTGCAATGCCTCACGTGACTTGCAGTTCCACAACAGCTGGAGTGCCGAGGTTGCCTACCCATGATTTGAACACAGTACAGAATGGAAGCCTAAAGAGAATCAGAGCAGTTAAAAAGGCCGAACGAGAAAGAGAAATGAATAAGATCAACTTTCATTATGACAAGCTTTCTCTCACCTTGAGAGGAAGTCACCTGACGTTATCCAGAATAATGGGGGCACAAGTTCTCCCACATCTGTTTGTTTGATAAATGCACCTTTGACAAGTCTTGTTAAACCTTTGCCATCATTCTGACTTTCAATTACCCGGACAGAGCATCTACCTCACTCTCTTACCCATACATTCTCTCCGCACATATATCTTGCTTTCTCCCGGCCTGGCCTCAGTCACATTATTACCTTATCAAAATCGCCGGTTTGCCCCTGCTTACTGAAAACAAAATATTGTGCTGCCAAAAAACACATTTTTCTTTAAAAAGAACATATTACTGAGGGAAATGGGATTTTAATGAAAAGCCGAATTACATTTTTTTTCTGAAATATGACCGGCATCGTTTTAATCAGTCACTTCTCACTTCTTCTCCCCAATGGCCTTCCTCATTGCAAATACTGAGGGCCTTGAGTCGAGGGAAGTTTTATATTTTTCAATCTGTGCCTAAGTAAAATTAATAAAGTAGGTTCCCAGAATATATTCCGTACAGGTCCTGTGATCGAAGTCAGCAGCTGTGCATTCCAGAAAGCGGTTGTTTGTATACTGTCACTGTCCGCCAAGGCCCATGTCAAGCTGATTAATCGCAGGAAGACCGGTGGGAAAAGTCCATGATAGAGCTATAATTGATTGGGAGGCATGGTCTAGATTAGAAAAATGAAAATTAACTGTGCATGTCAGTGGCAAATTATTTTTATGAGACTAACGCATATTTTTTTTTTACCTTTGTGTAGATCTCTGGTTTGCCTTTTACAAGTTAAGTACAAAAAAAAAAGTTATTACAGAAGAAGACCAAATCAATTATAATTTTTTAGTCATAAAAATTTCAAATGAAAAGCTATATAGAAAGAAAAAACTTCTATTCATTTCATGGGACTGTAGAAGGAAAGAGGAAGTCTCTAGGCACATGGCTAATTACACAGTTGAAATGCATAGATATATGCATACAGTATCTGCTAGAGCAGCAATTCCCAAGCTGGGGTACAAGTGCCCCTAAGGGGTACTTGGCAGAACGTTTAGCGGTACATGAAAATATTTTTGTAATGGCAAAAAAATGCTATGGAAGTGGGAAGTCAGGGACTAAATGTGTGCAGAGTAATCCTGCGGTTGAGGTTTCCCAACACTCATTCTATAGTTCTGGCTGCCAATACCTGAGTTAGTCCCCAGCTAAGTGATGTTCCCTTCACTTCTTTTAAGTGCAAGAAGCCCTAGATCCAGGGAATTCAGTGTCATAGGCTGCACCCCAAAGAGACCTCAAGATAACACTGGCCACACCACTGCATACCTCAAAGTGCCTCAGCTCCTTTCGTCATCCCACTGACAGAACACAGTGGCATTTGAGCCCCTTCTATCATTTGTGCAATTTGGCCACACCTACCATTTGGCATGGCATGCTACATGCTTCACTATTAGCCCCACCCCCTGTCCCACCCCTACTGAGGGGCACAGTTTTTACAAATGGACTGCCAAGGGGTATGCAGACTGCCAAGGTGTACGCAAGTAAAAAATGGTTGGGATGCGATGTGCTAGAAAATGCAAAACTTTTAAGATGGTCCTAGAAGCTCTAGATCAAGAAGAAGCCCTAGATCCAGGGAATCCAGTGTCACAGCCTGCACCCCAAAGACACCTCAAGATAACACTGAACACACCACCACAATATAAAAAACACAAAAGAAGAGGCGCCTATCCTGGTGCAATATCGTGTAATCCAAAAAAAAAAGTACCCTTGACTGTTTTGAGGCTGCACCTTGCACATGTGCTTACGATTTCTTCCCCAGGAGGGATAAGGATTGTCCTTGGCGCTTTTTAACCATTAACTTTTCTATTTACACCACCACAATATGGCATACCCCACAGAGCCCCCCACCGCCCTGTCCCACCTCTACCGAAGGGTACAGTTTATACAAATGGACTGTCAAGGAGTACACAAGTAAAAAAAAGTTGGGAAGCACTCTGCTAGAGGATACAAAACTCTATTCAGATTGTCCTTGAAGCCCTGGATCAAGAAGCTCTAGATCTATGGAATCCAGTATCATAGGCTGCACCCAAAAAAAGACCTCTAAATATCACTGGACACACCACCGCAATGTGACACACCCCAAACAGCCCCCCCCAGCCACCCGGCACCATCCTTCATCTCAGTGACACTAAAACAGTGACATTTGAGCCCCTCCCACTGTTTTTGCAATTAGGCCACATGCTACATGCTTGACTATTTGCTGCAATAGGAAACAATGGCCATAATGGACATAGGGTAACCATAATTCAATTACATAAATATCTCTCAAGCACCCTGATAAACGTCAGAATTGTCTAATAAAAAAATAAATAATGTTTAATAATAAAAAAAACAATATCTAATAACATGTCCTTGAGAATGGATTCCTAAAAAAAATTATATAAAAGTGATGTTTTCCACTATAGATACACAACACGAGAGCAAATTAATGGATGTCACTTATCACTATTAATCCAACAAGATATATATTGTGGTAGTGTGTGGCAATCCCACTGTAGAATTGGGTGTTATGATCACCTGGGACTCTCAGCCAGAGGGGCTGAGAGGTGTCAGGAAGCAAGGGTTTGTCAGAATAATGCTTGGGATCCTGGAACTGGGAGGAAGGAAGATGAAATCCTCAGTCCTTGGTCCAGGCTTTAGCAATGGCCAGCACTCGATAATTGCACAGTTGCGCACAGCCATTAAGAAAATGATGCTGGCTAGGGGAATTAGCTACTGCTGGGAAAGAGTAACAGACCGTGTTCAGGTGTCAGGAGAACGCCTCCAGAAGTCAGAGAGGAGTCAGGCGAGCTCCTACTGGGATAGGAACGGACGGTGTTCAGGAGTTAGGAGGATTTCCCCCGAATCTAAAGTGGAGTCAGGTGGTGAGTGTGCTGGAATCATACTAAAGGTGCCCATACACGTTACGACCATCGCAAGACTTTTGTCTTGTGATGGTCGTATGCTCATTAAAAGGGACAGCACTTCAAAGAGGACCAGTGGGTCAGAAGTGCCAATGTTTAAAGTGGAAGCCAGGAGGCTATTCTTGTGTTGTTTTGAAGCCTTACATGAATGTTATACTTGAACCACACCTGCAAGGGTATCAAAGATGGATGTAAGAACTTTGTTCCTGAATAAAAGTGGGCTACCAAGCATTTAAACCGAAGATATTGCGAGTAGACAGCATTCTTAAGCGCTCACCATACTAAATCTACTACCACTACTTAAAATTGGTGGGTAAATGATTTAAGGAAAAAAAAAACAATTCTCATTAAATAGCCGCAGGAACAGAAGGTGAAATTTGAATTCCAGAATCTGTAACCACAGCAACTCCCCGGTATGTCCTAGCTGCATCAGGACAAAAAAAACAGGTAACATGACAGCATCTGTGATGCCACAGGAACCTTATTCTGAGTGTAGCCTGCTGTCCATTACAGTGATAAAGGTCCGGGTTTGGTCAGACACTTTGTAAAATCATCAGATAGCGAGCTACATATTGGGTGCTCTCCCGCTGCAATAAAAATGCTGGTAAACATGTTTTTTTATTTGTGATTGTATTTAGAGATTACAGCAGGTCCTGGTAAATAGACATGTTCTTCAGCGCAGTCATAAAAACTGCAAATTGATGTCAAAGGAAATCTATAGGGTTTCCCCATAAAATGTCTTTATTATTTATTATATCCTGTACTAAAATATATATCAATCAGGTAAATATTATGTTTACTATTGTTAGCCGCCATATACTGCACCATGCTACAAAGACAAGAAAATATTTCTGGTCCTGGAAAAACAGCAGTAGAGGGGCTGGAGATACCATATGTACAAACAGATGCAAGTAGATGGAGAGACCCTCCGCACTCCTCACAGCAGTCCCGGCCAGATATGAGAAAAATGGTGCTCGCAGTGATGAGATACCACGGATGGCGCCGTGCAAACACAGGAAAGTCAGGAAATCACCAGCACTCAGTAGTAAAGATAAATATGTCCCTTTTATTGGACAGAAAGCGTCAAATAGGTTTATTTGGATGTCTGTGACGCTTTCTGTCCAATAAAAGGGACATATTTATCTTTACTACTGAGTGCAGGTGATTTCCTGACTTTCATATGTACAAACAGCTTAATGACTCAGTGGAGGGCCACTCCCCTCCCCCTTGCAGCGTTGGGATCATCTTCATAAGACAACTTATGTAAACAGTTTACAAGCATGCAGACGGTGCTGGCCATTGTGGCTGGAGTGCAAATTATGATTGCTTTGCAAAGTGTAAAAAACCTATAAAAAGTGATCAAAACCATTATACTTCCCATGTAGCAGTTTGTAAAGACTTGGGGCATATATTTCCTGGATTTCATTTGCATGTAAAGGCATTTGTAAAATTGAATTTCTCCTCATACAAGTTAATTAGGAATGCAAAAACAGCTCAAAGCAGCTTGAAGCAGCTAAGAAAGAAGTCAGAAGTAGGTCTCCCCTTCCCTCCGCTGTGTCTTTGGTCCCCTTCCTCTTAGAATGTAAGCTCGCTTAGGTAAGGTTCACCTCACCCACTGTTTCTGTATATCAATGATGCTTGTCACTGTTTCTTACTTGTATTCTCTAAACGATTGTACAACGCTGCAGAATATGTTGGTGCTATATAAATAATTGTAATTGTCAGGAGCCCCTCCGAAGGCAACTGATAACAAATGGAAGCTGCATCTAAAAGACTGCTGTATATTGCCTATCTACACAAGTAATAAAGGAAAAGTAAAGAAGTGTTAAATATTCCAAAAAATATGGAATATCACTTTGCATATACTTGTGCCGCTGCATTACAGCTTTATTTATAATAGAATTTGCTTCTAAATGTCTTTTTTAATTCTCCTTAGTCCTGACCACTCCTGTGCCTCTCTTTCAGTGTTTCCCTGAACCTCCAGGGAGTGAACATGCCCCTTAATCCTTTGACGCCTATCATACTGAGCATGGAGGAGAATACAGAAGCCAAAAGCAGCCGGCAATCTTCGGCTGGTGGCCGGAGTCTGTTTCTGAGCAGTCTCTCTGTGCCATGAGTCTGAGCGGCAGTCACAGTCAGGAGTGCACATGTTGGGGTGGCTCTAGGGAAAGACAGTGGAGCCACCCCATCGAAGCACGTGAACTGTACAACTTCTACCACTTTGTCTTCTGCAGCAAAGGCAGTTCAGAGAAGGAAAACAATGAACATATTTTTAAAAAAATAGGATTTTTGTGTTCACCAGAAAATTCTTCTTTGGTAAGCTCATTGGAGGAGACAGCATAGATATTGTTCTCTGACCATTGGTTTATACCATACCACCTTTGCGAGTAGGACACTAGGCATAAAACAAAAGCATAGCCTGAGGGTGGTCCCGGACATTGGCCAACCCCCTAACTTCCAGGGGCAGCCCAGTTTTTTTTCTAGTGTCTAGTGCCTGCTGGGAATCTTAGTTCCCCTCTCTTTTTGCATAGAATCTTTCCTTTTTTCTTCAGTCTGCGAGACCTTAAATCAGCAGCTGAGCTGGGTGACAGGCAGGATAATGTAGATCTTGTAGTTGTCCCCCCACCTCAGCCTAAGAGTGCATGTAGATCCTAGCCTTGGGTGCAGGTTTGGGTTCAACAGCCAAGTTAGGGTGACCTATGAAATATCTCACGGGGGGCATTATAACTAATGTCTGCTAGGTTAGTAGACAGATTTTTGCTCAGTAGCAATCATTTCTGGATAGGATCAACAATTTATTAATTTATGTTACTTATTATCTGGTCTTTCTGAATTCTATCAAAGGCAGCAAAGTTAAGAAAATGAATCAGCCGCTCAACAACCCACAAATCCAGGTAACTTATCGCCCTGACTTTAGCAATTAGGATCAATCATTACATAATATAGCAAAAACATATATCTGTCCCCTGTTATTGCTGTGTCTTCATTCCCCGTGGCTCTCCTGCTCTTTTGACATATCGCTTCTTATAAATTTTAATAGTAGCTAATGTATTAACGACGGCATAGGTCTTGGCGGTTTCCCCATGACCGGCTCTACATCTTTTTCGGAACATGCAAAGTCCCCTCTGCCAGGTCTATTTTTAGGTATCTGCTCCGTGCTGGGCAATAAATATAATTATTCACAACTCCCGCATGAAAATCACATTTAATTGAGTTTCTCCACATTCAGTTTTATAGCGCTGTTTGTGCCATAAAAGATGATTAGTAATTTTAAATTCCATATTGCTATTGTAATTTGCTTTTATAGGCAGCCAGCTCTGAACTATCCACCTTCCTTAATAGCTTTGAGAACTACATGCCTCTTCCCATACAAATTTACAGGTGTGTAAAAAAACAAGGGAGAGGGAGAGCAAGCACCCAGCAGCAGCCACTAATAGATTTGTTTCAGAAATAACAGTTTATTTAATTGGAGCTTACATTTGCTTAATTGCATTCTGTGCCATGGAGAACGAAACATGACATTTACACTAGTTTATCACTCAAAATCATTTGTATCGTGGTGTGGCTTCAAGTAGGAAATCTGACATGAATTGCTCTTTTATCAAGATTGAGATAACACTACACAGCCCATTAACCACATTTCCACATAAGTAGATGGGACTGCCTTACAACATACGGATGTTGTTTTTTGATTACTACAATGAAAACATTAGACATGTAACCCCACAAAAAACGTGTTTAATTTCGGATCGATTCTTTTGTTTTTCAGATTTCTGATCCACAATTTGATTTGGTTCCTTAAGCTGGACATACACCTGTCAATTTCTTTTGTTCAACCCGCGGGCTGAACGGAAGAAATTGACTTGATTCCTCTATCCACACAAACAGCATGTTGATCGAGGAATCGCTGCTGTTTGCATTGTATTCTGACAGGTGCCGCCCCCACCTGTCAGAATACCCGATCAGAGCGTGCAGCTCATTGTCTGCCGCCTCTGATCATGAAAAGATTTTCCAGCCGGCTCCTTCGATCAGCTGATTGAGGAATGCTGGCTGAAAGGGACCCGACAGCCCCATACATTGGCCGAATTCCGGCTGGTGCATTACAAACCGACACCTTTATTCGGATTTCAGATCCATCTGAATTTTCGCTTTGGAACAATCCAAATTTTTATTTCAGATCTATTCCGATGGGGGTTCTTCAATTATAAATTAAACATATTTATTTTTTGTGGTAATTTTAGTTCTGACACCATGTGCTCTCCTTCTGCTCCAATTGGCTCCTTCGATCAGCTGATCCAGGAATGCCGGCTGAAAGGGAGCCAACAGTCCCATACACTGGCCGAATTTCGGCTGGTGCATTACAAGCCGGCATCCTTTATTCGGTTTTCAGATCCATCTGAATTTTCGTTTTGGAACAATCCACATTTTTATTTCGGATCTATTCGGATGGGGTTCTTTAATTATAAATTAAACATATTTATTTTTTGTGGTCATTTTAGTTCTGACAGCATGTGCTCTCCTTCTGCTCCTATTGACTCTCTCCACTCCACAACATGAAGTCACATGACCATACCTGCAACCGCTAACAGCCAAAAAAAACTTCTGATTGGCCAGAGAACAGTCACATGTCCAATTAAAGTGACATTAAACCCTCAGATTTTTTAACATAAAACAATACTGTAATGTGCGCTTTACTGTAATCCATGGTAGTTTCCCTTCTCTTTGATGCTCTTCCTTTTAAATCTGTATCTGTTCTCATGCTTGGAGAGAACTTCCCTTTTCAGCAGACTGCCTTGTCTCAAACGGTGTCTGTGTATAGGCTGTAACCTGAGCCAGCACTACAGGAAGAGGCCCTGAGCTGAAAAGGGAAGTTCTCTCCAAGCATGAGAAAAGATACAGATTTAAAAGGAAGAGCATCAAAGAGAAGGGAAACTACCATGGATTACAGTAAGGTGCACATTACAGTATTGTTTTATGTTAAAAAATCTGAGGGTTTAATGTCACTTTAAGTTTAATTTTGAACAAAATTCGGATGGATCCAAATTTTTATTAAACGTACATTTGGATTCGTTTGCAGTCAGACGCATTGGAATTTAGAAATTCGGATGCATCTGAACGTCCAATTTTTTTTTTTTTACTTTAATACTTTATTTTATTTTATTAGTACAATACATAATAAACACTTTTACAACCTTAAATACATATTTAAAACATCAATACAAAAACAAACACCAATACAATAGCCCAAAAAAAAATTACATTGTCTCATCGTACCATATTACCTAAAACACATTACTCCACAAAATACCAATAGCAGATAAGCCAGACATTATAACTAAACTCTTTTACTATATTCAATCCACTTATTCCAAATTGTACCATATTTATACACGTTACCTCTATGTTTAAATATGATTCCCTCAAATCCAACCACTTTATCTAATTCTTTCTTCCACTCCTCCACAGTGGGGGGCGCTGCTGAAATCCACCTAACGGCGATACTACGCCGAGCCACAAACAATGCCCTCGTTATAGCCACCTTCGTATAGTACTCCACCTTCACGGATCCAAAAATACTCAGAATACATATCAATGGTTTATTAGAAATATGAACTCCAAAAGCTGTATTTATTATGTCCACTATTTCCTGCCAAATTTAAGGAAATTAGATCGAATATTCATTTGGAATGAAACAAAATGTACATGTCTAGAAAACATTACTATAGGAAAGAGTAATAATATCTACTGGTGTAGAATGCTTTGAGCCACCAAATGCCCATTTTATTGGATCCACCTATCTGGTGTAGGGCCAATTACCAAAGAGCATTCTACATGTGAAGCATGCCCACCCCAGGCTGTTACTCTTTGGAAAGCTACTTTAGAAGGAGTCTTCTGACTATAACAGGCACTTGAAATAAAAAATACACCACCCATACCTTTTACCTGATGTTGTATTGAAGGGGTTAAAGTATAACTGAAGCCAAAACTTTTTGTTTGTTTGTTTTGGGGGTATAGCTCTTATCGGTCTAACTTTGCCAGCTGTGTCCCATTGGGGAAATATCTCCTTCACTTCCTAGTTAAAGTCACAACAAAAAGCGAGAGGAAATTCCTCCAAAGAAGGCGAAATCCCTGGTGGTCAGCAGCGTCACCAGAACCAGTATATACCATTGCGAGATTGTCCATCTATCCCTATGTTGATGAATTCTGATGATAACCCAGAATTTGGTATTGGAATTTGGAACTGATAACGTTCACCAGGACAAATAGAGAAGCTCCCTAATGGGGACACAGACAGCAATAAAAACCTGACAGGTGTTCTAATCTCTCTCCGCTCCATGCAACACAAAAAAAAAGGTTTGGCTTCAGTTATACTTTAATAATAAAGGTATGATGAATTAAGAACATAATAATTAATGTAAAAACGTATTAATTTTGTTCTAAACATCATGAGCATCTATAACAATCATAACATTTTTAGATTATATAAAACAAAGTTAGGTTTTAGTCAAAATTTCAGTTCTCGGTATACATTTGTTGTAGGATAGCCGGCTGTTTTGTCTCATTTGGCTTTGTTCCTATTTCTTAGATGAAACCTTATTTTGTAGCACACATTCTGTGTTCTGGTTTCATATGCAGCTTCAGAGCTGAATTTGTATTGATCCCTACAAGCATTGGTAGGGCAGTGTGAATTAAACTAAAACCTTTCATTACATTTCATGCTTTGCATGAATCAGTAAAGCGGTGGGTAGCTTTTCTAAATGTCATTATTTAGAGTAAAGAACACTTCTTGTTTGCATGAAATATAAACCGCTGTGTCTGGTTTAAATCCTGGGCAGTATCATTTGCATGGTCTACGCAAGGAGCATTGTGGATGTTTCATGTCTGTCTGCTGTTTCCATTTAGACAGACCTTGTTTGATAGACCTGTCGTGAGACTGGGGAATTGACAAGGTAAAAGTGGAATGGGAAATTAAGCAACAAAGCGTAATGAGAATGATTGTAATGAGCGTAATGAGAGTGAAAATAAAAAATCCCAAATTCTGGGTTCTCATCAGAACAGTAATAGATGGAACATCCTGCAATGGGGACACTAGTTCTGGTGATCCTGCTGGCCAATAGGGATTTCCCTAGTTTTGGAGGGATTTCCTCTTACCTGTTGTGGCTATCAGGCAGAATTAAAGGGGAATCTCCCCAATCTGCATTTGGCATTTCACCACCAGATGGCAAAAAGAAGCCGATAGTGGTTACGTCAAGTTCCAGCTATCAGCTGAGCCACCCTGAAACCTGGAATAGCTCCTTGGCCTGCTCTCATGTGTAATCCTCAGGTAAACCTAGTTTCTTCTGAACTCTGAACTCCTTGCTCCTCCCTTGAACTTCCTATTTTAGCCATGCCTCTGCACTTCCTGTTTGCCAGATTATAGTGCTCCTGCCAATATTTTGCTTCCTGCTCCTTCTGTGATACAATCTTCTCATACTGCTACCCGTGTACCAACCTTTGGCTGCTGATTGACCGATTACTCTCATCGTCTTCTGCTTCATACCTGATACCTTTGGCTACTGACTTCAGCTTGTTCGCTGACTACGCTTCTGCCTCCTCCTATACTACTACCGTCTGCTTGTGTACCGAGCTCGGCCTGTTATACCACGAATTTGCCTGCTGTTTCAGCTACTGGACTCTGAGCCTGATCCCGGATCGTGACAGGTTATAACTAGAAAAAAAAAAAAAAGGTTTGGCTTCAGTTCTACTTTAAATATAAATAGATATATTAAATATTCTTAATTGGAAAATGGTATTTAATACCATGAGGTTTGATTGGGTTTGAGATTCATAACATCAACAGGACCAAGGGATTCGGCCTTGTGTGGCTCTAGGCATCATGCAGACTGAAAGCAGTGGTTGGCACTACCTGAAATTTGGATGTGCGTGGAAGAAGGGGGTAGCAGACATACTAGTGCTGCAATGTTAGTGTAAGCACGGGGCACAGCTGCAAAAAAAAGTGAATGACAGGTGAGGCTGGAGTTGGTCTTTAACCTCTTGCCGTCCGCCCATAGTAAAAAAACGGACGGACGGCACTGCTACATCTGCTGTTTGCCGTCTCCAGACGGCAATTTTTTTCTGCTCGCGCACGCCCCCTAGCGGGCACGCACGGGCAGAAAAGACCCGACGATTAAACACACCCGTTACCGGGTGTTTCACATATAGGCGATCAGCGGGTCCATAGCCCGCCGATCGCCTACATGTGCTCGTTCGCGGCAATCCCCCCCCCCCGCCCGGTCGGCGCTTCCGGTTTTGTTTTCCCCCCCTGACCCCTCACCTTGATTCCCGGGATCCGAAATGTCAGTTAAAGTACCGCAGCGCTGAATACTGAAAAATGGCCTGGATGGGAAGGGGGTTTAACACCGCGGATGTCAACTGGTTAAGGTAAAATATCCTATTTTATCTCCTTGTTAACTTACAAATTTAGTTTGACATACGACACACCTCAGGGGTCTGAGCCTAAGGAAAACCAGTGTCCTGGTTTTTACACTGTTAACATCACATTCGCCTCTTGCTGAGCATTACAAGAGCTACAAAGTATGTCTGCAGAAAAGCGCAGCATGATAAGGTATTGGGGAGCAAAAGGCCACACTTGGATCGCCGGAAGGTCTCATTCCGCAATGCCGCGTACAGGCAAACCTCATTAGTTCTCTTTTCTGTCACACAGGTGATAGCAGAAATAAATCCTGTCTCAGTAACTCTGATTAAATGTATTCCAGATAACTAACCAACAACCCATGTCATGAATACCCCGAAAACATTTCTTTATTTGTACATGGAGGGTTTATCAGTGTTGTTGAAGCTTCCAAAATAATTGCCTCAAACCTATTCCTTATCAGCCTTCTGCACTGCGATTGAACTTTGGAAGGGTACCTATGGTGCGTATGCGTACACATATTAGATGTTATGGTAATGTTTATTTTTACAAACGTGTCCTTCTCTAGCTTCAAACTATTAAATAGGATATAATATAATATTATTGCTGATCAATGATGTGCATTGAAAGGCTATTAGAAGTGTTTTTAGCCTGTCTGAGCAGACCGATAGGCTTGCAATAAAAAGTAACAGTTAAATACAATCAGACCGTACCAAAACCACACAGAAAGCAGAATCTCAGTGTGTAACGAACAAATAGTGGCACCATGTACATATATATTAGGCATGTGCGATTCGTTTCGTTTCGAATCGAAATTCGGACGAATTTTCGGAAATTCGGACATTCGGATGTATCCGAATTCCGAATTACAGACATAACGAATGCAAATGAATCCGAATTTCCATTTCCGAAATTCGGTAGCGGTAGTTCGAACGTTCGTTTCGTTTTCGTTTCATATTCGTTTCTTATTCGTTTCGTTCGTTGGAGCAAAGTGACATTAGAGAAGGAGAAAAATACATCAAATGTCACGAACGAACAAAACGAATAAGAAACGAATAAGAACAGAAAACGAAACGAACGTTCGACCTACCGCTACCGAATTTCGTCCGAATCCGAATTCCGAATCCGAATTGACTTTCACACCCGAATCCCGAAAAACGAAATAACACAAATCCGTATTTAAAACGAAACGAAACTAAACACATTTTTTGGCAGTGCACATGTCTAATATATATTCACAAATTATATACAAAGAAAAGTTTATTTGTAAAATAATCTAAATGCAATTTAGATTAATATCAGAGTCTGACTATAGTTCAGCCTCTTATAACCTTCTGTACAGTGGTACTCAAAGCTTAGAGGGGGAGAAGCTGTATTTTGCCTCAATCAGGAGTCCTGATTTGAGATGTAAACATGCACACAGAAGGAGAGAGTGAAAGGATGACCTTATCAGGCCATTGCTACTCCTTCACTGTCCATTCACAAGGCGGGGGTCAAGGTGGTGACCAGGCCTTAACCACTTCAGGACAGGCCTGTTATACTTCCTTCCTTCCCAGGCCATTTTTCATATCTATATGAACATTACATTTTAAAAAAATGTTGACACAGATAGAGCTTTCTTTTGGTTGTATTAGGGATGCACCGATACAAGTTTTTCGGTATCAAGTACGAGTACCGATATTTTGCTTTCAATACTCGCTGGCATGGAACCGGCTTCCTGGGCAATTTGATTGCCCGAGAAGCTGGCTCCATGTTGTCTGACCGGCTTGATTGTGCTTGGTCGGGAAACCGGCTTCCCAGCCAATCAGCATCGAGCCGGCTTCCCAGCCAATCAGGAAATCAGGCGGCCAGCAATGGACCGCCTCCCAGCTTTCTGCTTGGCCGGGAAGCCGGCTTGACGCTGATTGGCTGGATAGCCGGCTTCCCAGCCAATCAGCATCGAGCTAGCTATTCGGCCAGGTCGATGCTGATTCACCGGGAAGCCCGGCTTCCCGGCCATTCAGCATGGAGCCGGCTTCCAGCCCAATCAGGAAGTCAGGTCATTACTTGCCGCCCAGCTTCTTGATCGCACGGGAAGCCGACTCCAAGTTCCTCTAGGGCACTACCGGTCAGAAGAAATCTTCCTCTGAATGGAAGTTCCAGTATCCGGGAAGGTATCAGAGTATTTGAGCGAGCACTAGTACTCGCCCAAATACTCAGTATCTACACCTATACCGATACTTGTATTGGTATCTATGCATCCCTATAAATAACCACTGGGGTTTTTTTTCACTATATAAAAAGGGAAAAAAAGACCGAAAATGTTTAAAACAAAAATGTTTCCCTTACTTTCTAGTATAAAAAAATATCAAATAACAATACCAGGAATTTACAAACACCTCCAAGAGTACCCCTTTTTAGAAAGCCGACAACTCACGTTGATCTAATTTTTAGCCACAATTATTTGTAAACAAACAACATTTCGGTAATGAGGTGGTTAAAAAATAAGTATGGTGTGCTAAATTTAAAGAACTCTGAACAGAATTTTTATCAAACCTTGCAATGGACTGCACAGGTAAATAAGTGCATAATGTTAACCCTGCACTGCAAGGGTTACCTGCTTGTTTTAGTCTAGGGAGGAAAATAACAAAGTTCTACTCACCGGCTGTAACAGTGCTCTCTCCAGCCTCCCTCCTCCTCTGCTCCAGTGATGGTATGTACCTCGGCATCCTCACACCCTATACACTGTGTATAGAACGTGATGACCTGAGGATCCTAAGACTGTTGCAGCGGAGGGGAAGCGAGGCTGGAAGGACTGCTTAAAGAGCCAGCTGGTTCTAAGGATCGGGTGAGTATATCTTTTGTATTTTCATACCTAGATGACAATGAACAGTTAACCCTTGCAGGGTGGGGGTAGCCCCACTGCAAGGGTTAATAAAAGTTCTGCCTGGAGTTCATCTTTAAAAGTGGCCAAGCGCAAATCTTCCGTAATTAGTGGAAGAGAGTTCCCTGGAGGATAAAATGTATTTGCCTTCAGCCTTCATCCTATGGGTTCCTCTGTCTAATGACATCTCAAATATCATAGGTTTCCCACACACACACACTAGAAGCCAATAGGACATACAGGTATGTCCACTTACCACGGCAGAGGCACAGTCTGGCTGTTGCACAATGGGTGGTCAGCGAGTGGCTAAAGTGTTTGCAAAGGCTTAACAAGTAGCAAGAGAGCTTCCAAAACAAGCCATCACTGACCTCTCTAGCTACTTTTACTGTGAAGCAATTCATTCTCAAAACTACACTCAGATCACAACAAAGACCCTAAAGTTGGTTTCTCACAGCTTAGAACCGCCTGCTGTTTCTGTATATTAGCTGGCCGCCATGATTCTAGTGCAACTGATACTAATAGCAAGAAAGCTAAGATTTCAGTGCTTCTGCTGAAAACTTTGAAGATGAATTTCTCTACAATGCCAATAGCTACAAAGATGAAGAAGGGATTTAAAGGGATTTTACTGCTTGCTCAGAATACCTAAACACTTTAGTCTTGGGCGTGCATAGTCTGGGTACACTTTGGAAAGTAAGCCAGTTCCCATATACTAAGGGGGTTATTCACAAAGCTGTCGAAGACAGCCGAGTGAATAACCCGGCCGAAGTGAAGTGAGCCGAACAACGTTTGACTATTCACTTCGGCTCAGTACGGCTGATTTCAGCCGTACATCGGCTGCCTTCAGCTGCACTTCGGTCAGCCGAAGTGCAGAAGGACTTCAACTCAGCCGATCCAACATATGGATCGGCTGAGCAAAAGCTCCGGCAGCTCACTCGCTGACGTTCGCCCCTATTCACATAGGGGCCGAACGACAGTGACTGGATAGCCGAATGCCACCAAGCGGCATTTGGCTGGGCCATTCTGCTCGGTACCTCCGTGGTACTGAGCAGAATAGAAAATAGTGACAAAAGTAGGAAAAAAAAAGTAGAAAAAAATTCTTTAAAAATGTAAATAAATACTAAAATGAAAAAATAAATAAAGATTTTTAAAAATAATTAAAAAACAATTGGCAGTTACAGCTCGCTCCGCCCAACTGTTTCCTATTGGCTGCCACCTGCTAGAGTCATCTAGATGGTCCTGGCCAATGAATAACAACTGGGAGGATCCGGCCGTGGCCGGTTACTCTGCACGGTAGTGCTCCACCCAGCTGTCATTTGTGGGGCAAAAGGCCGGCCCTCGGCCGGCCGTTCGCCCCGCTTTGGCTGACACTTTGGCTCAGTCGAGCAGAAGCAAATGCCTTCAGCTCAGCTCGGCTGAACCGCTCGGTCGCCTTTGGCTGCTGTATGGGCTATTGTGAATAGCCTGTACAGCAGCCCTTCAGTTCGAGTGAACCAAAGGGCTCTGGCGGCCAAAGAGAGCCGGAGGATCAGCCGGAGCTACGGCTGGATCCTTTGGCTCCTTTGTGAATAGACCCTTAAATGTTGCAAAACTACAAAGTCTATTAAAAATAGGATCCATGTAAGTAAAATACAGATACAAATATCAGTCCTTTAAATACAATTAAAATTAAGCAGCACTGAGCCCAACCAAACTCCTACAGAGGTTGTCATAAGAATAATGGCAGAAATTAGACTTATCTCCTTTATCCTCCAATTTTCTGGTTTGCAATATTCAGCAAACTCTGCAGAGACCATTCTCCTGCTGTTAGCTGAAAATCGAGGTTGACATCTGCACTTATACTGCCATCATTACAGAAGCCCCCTTGTGGGATAAAAAAATGTAGAAGCCACTGCAAACGCTGGAACACGGTGGGCTGGCTGAAATGTTAGGTTTGCCGAGTAGCAGATCTTCTAATAAATCTTATATAAATACCTGTTCAGTCCAATTGCTTCAACACTTTCACATCTGATTAACCTGCTGCAATATTTTGTCTGCATTGGTATTTAAAAAAAATATTTTTATGTTTAAGTGGAACCCCCAAAATATTATTTTTTGTAATTTAATTTAACTTCAGAGAAAATGGGGAAGACTTGGCTGTTTTATTGTGCCTTTTGGGAAGATTTCCCCTCACCACCTGAACTGAAGACATGATAGGGTGTGAGAAGAAATCTAGGATTGAGAACTTTAGGGAGTTAGCAACCACTTCAAGTGACATCAAGCTAAGGAGTTAATTTTTAAAAATACATTCAAGTACCCCAACAATTAACAAAAATGTATCTTATTTGTGTATCACTCAGCTGTAGATCCCCAAATCATCTTTGAATTGGTGCCGACACTGTCCTTTCTTCTAGAGGGGGGCTACTTTTGTCCATGTGTGTTGTAAAGTAGTCACCGCTCCAAGCTACTCCCATGATGGAGTACAATCTCATGTCTAGTTTAGTCATTTGTAGTGAGATTGTAGTCCATCACAGGAGTGAGCTTGAAGCGGTGACTACTTCACAACACACACAGGGACCATGGGGAAGAAAAGTAGCCACCCTCCAGAAGGAAGGACAGTGTCAGCACCAATTCAGAGATGATTTGAGGATCTACAGCTGAGTAATGCCAAAATAAGGTCCACTATTGTTAATAGTTAAGGAACTTGAATGTATTTTTAAGATTTAACTTCTGAATTTAATATAACAAAGTTTTAATTGCTGTTTGTGGTCAACCAGGCAGATTCACCTGTCAAGCTATGCAACCTGTGCAAGCAGCTATGATCAGTGCAGGTCACACCACTGCCTGGACTTTAGTGCTCTCCAATCTGACCTACAAATACCTGAAAACTGTTAATTTACATCACCTGATAGTTAATGGAACCCGGTTTTTATAAATTACGTTTTAGATTGATTGCAGTAAATGTTGGTCAGCTATAGGCAATTAACACAGCCACTATATACCAGGCCACTATATAATGTGACCTGTGAGTCCCACCACAAAACTTGAACATCTGACGCAGTTGTTTATCCCACTTCTTCTGTTTTCCAGTCCTATTATGTGTGGAGTGGTAGGATGTACCCAGCCCTATTGAATTACAAGTTTTAAGAAAGATAGTGTCTATGTAATATTTTATGGGGTTCCAGCAAGGCATGGGGGAGGCATGCAGCACTGTGCTTGATATACAACATTTGTGCTAGAGATTTTATGCACATCTTCTGGATCTATCCAAAACGTGCTTAATATTATTTGGATGTGTATCCTTGTGCAACTAAAGTTATCAGCATATCTGAACTACTTGGGCTAGTCGAAGAACCTGCCTCAAGCAAATGCTGAGAGCTCCTTGACTGGACTTGCCTGAAAAACAATAGCCCTTAAATAGGAGTACCCTGAGTTGCCAGGACTCATCTTTTGGAAAGCGTTTATTAATACTAGTAGGCCATAACATAAAGAAGTATATAATGATGTGAATGTGCAACTATGTAAAGTGCTGCGTAAATTGTCGGCGCTATATAAATACCTGAAATAAATTTACAGGCTGTCTCCAGAAATTCAGAAAGCTTTGGGAAATGCACCTAGAGTCCTCTATTTTCCTGTGAGCCTAATATTTAAAAAGTGCTCATCAGTAATCCTAATTTACTAATTTACTAATTGTTCCCAAAGTAGTTTTGAACAGTTAGTCAACTGTGTCCAGTTTTATCATAACATTCATTCTCATTTGGTAATGGCAATTTATAGATACTTTTTGGATGACTGGCAGGATTTGCTTAAAAGTTATTTTCTGGTAGAAATTACTGGTAGCCATAACATAAAGAAGTATATAATGATGTGAATGTGCAACTATGTAAAGTGCTGCGTAAATTGTCGGCGCTATATAAATACCTGAAATAAATTTACAGGCTGTCTCCAGAAATTCAGAAAGCTTTGGGAAATGCACCTAGAGTCCTCTATTTTCCTGTGAGCCTAATATTTAAAAAGTGCTCATCAGTAATCCTAATTTACTAATTTACTAATTGTTCCCAAAGTAGTTTTGAACAGTTAGTCAACTGTGTCCAGTTTTATCATAACATTCATTCTCATTTGGTAATGGCAATTTATAGATACTTTTTGGATGACTGGCAGGATTTGCTTAAAAGTTATTTTCTGGTAGAAATTACTTGCAAAGTGGGTCATAATACCAATTCTTGACATCTGCCATTTGTCTTGCCCAGGGGTGGGCAACTTTGGCCCTCCGGCTGTGCTTTAACTATAAATCCCATAACACCTCTGCCTCCTGGAGTCATGCCTGTGGCTGTCACAGTCCTGCAATGCCTCATGGGACTTGTAGTTCCACAACAGCTCAAGGGAGATATGGAACTACAAGTGCCTTGAGGTAGAGTTGCCCACCCCTGGTCTAGCAACGCTATTTCTGGTGTATTATACAGATTATGTCCAACCACTCCTAACCAGTATACAATACATATATATCTATATATATCTACATATATTAGAGCTGTGGAAATTAAAGATTAATTGCTAAACTTTTTGATCGATTAAAATTATTTTGATCGCTAATGAAAACACTCACCTCTCCGCCGGCTTCTGAGAGTCCCGATGGCGATCCAGTGACGTCACGGACATCGACGTCACCGGACTCCTCCCCCCTTCCCCAAGTGGCTCCGTCGGCTAACGAAGGGAAGGGGGAGGAGTCCGGCGACGTTGATGTCCGTGCCGTCACCGGACTCCTCCCCCCTTCCCCAAGTGGCTCCGTCGGCTAACGAAGGGAAGGGAGGGGAGTCTGGTGACGTCGATGTCCGTGATGGCTAACGAAGGGAAGGGGGAGGAGTCCGGCGACGTTGATGTCCGTGACATCACCGGACTCCTCCCCCTTTGTTAGCCGACGGAGCCACTTGGGCCGGTGAGTAAACATCCATATATCTGAGGGCACTGCTGTGCTCTTAGTTTTCTTCTGCTTTGTTACCTTTGGGTTGGTTACTATTGTTATTAGTCCCCTGACAATCTGTGGAGGTATGGGACAAACTACTACAAAGGGTAAGGTTAAAGGTGAGACAAACTATAAGCTAAGCTCTATACACACATGCAATACATATGTGAGAACCATTTTACCTGCCAGCCAAAGGATTTGTATTTGTGCCTATACAGTCCTAAGATTTACACAGCTCAGCAACACATCACAGCCCTGTTTGCCAGGACAGGAGACCTGATTTTTGTCTGCTGCATTTAAATAACAGCCTGTTAGGACGAATCCGAATTTTAGAAAACTAAATTTCGGCTGAAATTCGTTAGCAGTAGCTTGTACGAATTTTTGTTTGTGGACAAATTTTCGTTGCAGCAAAATTAGATTTAAGAAAAACATTTTTTTTTTTAGATCTCACTTTGCTGCAACAAAACGAACAAAACGAACACGAAAGTAAACGAAAAGTCGTACAGACTACCGCTAACTAATTTCGACCGAATAGCGAAACGAATTGACTTTCGGACCCAAATCCTGAAAAACGCAAAATACGAATCAAAACAAATTTTTTGCTGGTGCACATGTCTAGAAAGTAGAAGCAGCATAGTGATGGGCACATCTCTCTGTAAGTCTGCTCTCTCCTCCTATCAGCATGCTTGTTGTTAACACATAAGCATAGCAGCACAACTGACTGACTTTTGCTGATTCTTCCTCTCCCAGTTAAATTAAGGTATTTACACTTGTTAAAAACATACTTTTAATGATGTTTTCATGAATACAGAAATGCATTAAAGGAGGACTATAGGGAGAGTAAAATAAACTATTCCCAATAGTTTGAGCCCACATGTGACATCATCTCCCCGCAGTGATTTCCCCCCCTCCCCGATCCTCCAGCACTGAGTGGAGGAACGAACGTTGGAGGGGGCGGGCACAGCTGGCTCTGCCTCTAGATAGGCAGAGTCAGCTGTCACTCACGCCGCTGTGTGGATCTTGACAGTATTGTTAGGATCCATCCCGGCTGCGGCGCTCTCAGTATATCGCGGGCAATATCTCGTTATATACACTGAGCTTTGGGTCACGGGAGGAGGTTAGTATATGTCCTCCGGAGACCCTAAAGAGAACTATGGGGAAAAACACTTATGCTCTGAATAGCAACTATAAGAGTTATTGGTATAAAAAAGTTTCTTTCTACCAAAGAAAAAAAAAGTTTCTTTTTTCATGTTATCTCTCTTTCAGGGAAAATATATCTGATGCTTTTATTTCTCAAGCAACATTTTTTCTTAATGTGTATTTATGAGACCAACAGGGTGAGATCTGGATTGAGTTCAATGCTTTTCAAGCTAAGATACACGCCTCTGTGTTGCGACTTGAATGTAACTATTAATTAACCTCTACTTGTAAATTCTCATAAAAGGGCAATACAAAAAAACAACATATAAATAAGCGTGAGATGTTCAGTAATACAGACATTAGGCAGCTACGGAAATTGAAATGGAGAAAGATAAACACATGAATTGTTCTTACCCGTGCTGGCAGCTACGTCTGCAAAGGTGCCATCGCCTTTGTTCTGAAAGAGAAAGTTTGGCCCATTCTCATTGTCGCAGAAAATGTCAGAGGCAGCCGAACTCAGGATTGGCCCAACTGTGACTCCACGTCCACCTAGAGAAAATAAAGAACGGGAAGATTAATGAGCAGGAAATAAGGGTTATCATCAAGCAGCATTAGGTACATAAAGCAGATGGTAGGAGTGTGGGAGAAAATATGCAATTAAATAATATCAAAGAGACCTTGTCACCCAGTTCATATTGCAGGCTGAATAGATGCAGTGAAAGTCTGCATTTAACATGTACTGCAGCCCCTTGTTTTGTATCAGTCTGTTCTATTATTTTTAGTAATCCTTTTTGGCTAGTGGTCACATGTTTCATTCCTATCATGCAGGGCCAGTACTGAGCAAGATAGATGGAGGCCTCACAGTGCACTTATGGGTACAGTCTCATACAAGGTTTCTTATTCAGTTGTCTGAGCCCTGGTGTCTGGGTACATTTGGGAGGACTCAAGCTGCAGACTATGGAGGGGTAGAGAGCCTCCAACACTCCCAAAAGTGCTAAAGGAGGCTCAAAATGAAAAGGGATTGCTAAAAAAAAACAAAATATTGACACAAAATAGGGGGGTACAGTAAGTGCTAAATGTCTACAATGTGTACTGTAGGTAGCCTACAATGTGTACTGTAGGTAACCTGCCATGTGTACTGTAGGTAGCCTGCAATGTGTACTGTAGGTAGCCTACAATGTGTACTGTAGCTAGCCTACAATGTGTACTGTAGGCAGCCTAAGATGTGTACTGTAGGCAGCCTAAGATGTGTACTGTAGGCAGTCAACAATGTGTACTGTAGGCAGTCTACAATGTGTACTGTAGGCAGTCTACAATGTGTACTGTAGGCAGGCTATAATGTGTACTGTAGGCAGGCTATAATGTGTACAGTAGGTAGCCTACAATATGTGCTGTAAACAGTCTACAATGTGTACTGTAGGCAGTCACCAATGTGTATTGCAGCACTGAACATTCTTGTGGGAATCTGGAAAAGCTAAGGATCCCAAACCTAGCTAGAAGACTCTTCGGTACTGTGCAGGAGTGCATTCCCATGGCATTTGGGATCCAAAGCTTTCCTAGGATTCCAGGGAAAGTCCCCATGACCTCACCCTCACCTTGGCCAGACCTTTGGAATTCAGGATGTAAGTTATTTTTGTCCCCTAATGTTCAAACCTGTTGCTGTTTTTATTTTATGTTTTTTTAATCCCATTACTGTTTTTATTGTTTTTTTTTTATCCAGGGGATTGACATTAAAGCCCATAGCCATTTTGCTTACTCTAAAAACCAGTCACCATGTAGAACACAGGTGAAAATCTATATTGCTTCCTTCAAAATGAAATAATTTATAATGCAATTAAAAAAGCACACATCTGGTAAATGTGAAAGTTATATTTAAACCTTAAAACCAAAAAGGATAAGATCAGACAGCATCTCAAGCTATTCAATTTCAATAAGTTTGTACAAGTGTATACAATATACAGCAGGGGCTCATTAAATTTACACAAACCAGTCACATATCCTGGCATCCCCTTTTGATTTTTACATTTTTGTTTTACCAGCCATAGGATACATCAGGGTAGAGAAAAGACTTTAATGTTTCGCATTGTTTCACAGAGAATCAGAGCCTCTGGTGAGCTGAGGGATAAATTAGGTAGACGAGTTGTGTAGAGAAAGAAAGAGAAGAGGTTGAATGAGGTTGGAGTTGGTTAGGGGAGGGATGGTTGGGTATTTTTAAGCAGGTGTGATTACGAATACCACATGTCAGAGCACAATGAAAACCAGACAAGCAAAAGGTGCCAGTTAAAATATTTATTAACAACAGTGTCCACAGGAGCAAGCAGAATCATAAACTGGAACAAGCCAAAGTCAGGAGCCAGAGTGGGTAGTCGTTCAAGCCAGGTCAGGAACTCGGAGATCAGCATCGTCAGGATCAAGCCAGGAGCAGGAGCCAGAGGAGAACGTCAGCCAGGATCAGGTCATATACAGCATCAGGATACTCAGAGAAGCAGGAATGCACTAGCAGGAAGACCACGTAAGGGCAAGGTCAGACTGGACTGAGTGGTTTATATATAGTGAGTGGGGTGACATCATCACTCAGAGACAGGAAACTCCCATCTGGGTCTCTCAGATGATGCTCTCTTGTCTGGCCAGTAGTGGGAGTGGGAGTAGTGAGCAACGTTACAGAGTCTGCTCAGGCAAAGAAGGAAACACAGGTGGGTAAAATGGCAGCCAAGCCAGAATGCTGCAAACCAGTAAGGTCAGAGTGGAACCCTGACACCACATCACTCAAAAACATGCTTATGGTTCATGTATAACAAAGGTTAAATAGAGAATTATTAAAGGTGCCTGGATAGTAGTGTTATGTCAATGTAGTTCACATTTGAAACATTTCCTTACTGAATCATTAACTAAATACTAGAAGATTTTTATTTGTAATGCATCTATAACCATAGCTAGACATGTGCAATTCGTTTCGTTCTGAATTGAAATGCGTACCAATTTCTGTAATTTTGTACATTTGGATGCATCCGAATTTCTGAATGACAGAAATAACTAATCCGAATGTTTGATAACAAAATTTGCATACATACAAATTTCATTCGGAACAAATATTTATATATAAGGTACAGTAGGTATCTTTTATTCTGTTGTGGAGTTTAGTTTATGTAGCACTGTGTATGTTGGATTTCAACTGTCTAGTAGTGGTTTTGAAAGTAGTGTGACACTTATCTTCTTTTGATATCTTCTTGGAATATATATGATCTCCTGTCTACATGGACTTCCTGCTGGTGCCCTTGTTTGCTCCCACATTGCAAAATTACAGTAGTAAGTTATTTGACCTTTACCCAGAACTGACCCTGATTCAAGTCTGAACTTACAGTGACACTAAATTAGGAAGTTAAATCTTGAAAATGCATTCAAGTACCCTAATTCCTAACAAAAATTAAATGTATTTGTGCATCATACAACTAAAGATCTCTGAATTCGCTATCGTTCCTTCTGGAGGGTGACTACTTTTGTTACCCATGGTCCCTGTGTGTGTTGTAGAGTAGCCACTGCTCCAAACTCACTCCATGATGGACTAAATCCCAATATGAATTAGTAAACTAAACATGAGATTGTAGTCCATCATGGGAGTGATCTTGGAGTGGTGACTACTTTACAACACACACAGGGACCATGGGGAACACAAGTAGCCACCTTCCAGAAGGAAGGACAGTGTCAGCACCAATTCAGAGATGATTTGAGGATCTACAGCCGAGTGATACACAAATAAGATACATTTATGTTTATAATTAAAAGAGAATTATGGGATATGTGAAATACGCTCATCGCAATAGTCAGAGCCAACGTGTGACACTGAAGCTGTCACGCTCTGGCTCTATTGATCACATACCACTGAATTGCTCAGTTCCCGATCTTCTCCCTGCAGAGAGCAGTAACTGTCAGTCACCGCTCCCCGCAAGGGATCCCCCCTCCCCATTCCTCCAGGGCTGACTGGCACAGCTGTTTCTGCCTCTAGAAAGGCAGAGCCAGCTGTGAGGTAATGGGGTGGATCCCCGACAATATTGTTGGGGTACATCCCAGCTGCAGTGGATCTCTGCACTGTCAGCATATAAGCAATAGCCTGCTGCATGCTGAGTTTGGGGTCACAGGAGGATATTAGTACATTTCGTCCTGTGACCCTAAAGAGAACTATGAACAAGAAAGGTTTGGCCATAGTTCTTTTTTAGGGTACTTGAAAGCATTTTTAAGATTGAACTCTTAAGATTAGTGCCACTTTGAGTATGTACTTATAATCAGGGCTGGATTTCCCACAAGGCCAACCAAGGCTTGGCCTTGGGCAGCCGGGAGTAGAGGGGGAGTAGAGGGGCAGCAGGGGTGTGCAATTCCTATCTCCTGATGCCCGGGACATGCAGTTCCGGGTGCTGGGCGGGTAGTTGTTTTCTACATTTAGCCCTGCTTTGAGCAAGCAGAGCTAAATGTACTGCGGGGAAGCTGCGATTTCGCCGAGATCACTTGTATGCAGCCTGCAGGTCTGCCATGCTCAATGGGGGGAGGGGGGGAGGCGGGTAGACGGACACATTGAGGAACATAGCCTTGGGGCAGCAGAGAGAGTAAATCTGGCCCTGCTTATAATGGTAAGAACATTTGACTGTAAGTTCCTTTGGTGGCAGGCACTGTCACTAATGGTTCTCTATTCTGTGAGATGCTGCAGTAGTGTCTCTGCTATTTAAATGAAAAAACGAAAACATACATAAATGTCCCACTGTATATGTAGTGACTATAAAGTGCACAAACACTGGGGTGAGACAGTGATACATTTCTACAATTAATAGAGCTAATGAATATTTTTTACTGTGGTGACTTGGCAATATGAAGTGTCAAACAATATTGATACAGCCCATCATATCCCATAAGTTATAGCTGGTAAAGTTGATTACTGCGATATCAATAACTCTGGGCTGAAACTAAATAAGTATGCAGGCTCACAAAGCCCAGGCATCCATCTTCTGCCTTTGACATGTTTCCCATTCCAGGAGAATTTCTAAATTAATTTGCTGATTGCAATTGGTTAACGTCTCAAGCTGTTCATAACACACAATTAACTGTAACCATGGTAACTCTGTTTCTAATTAATGACGGTGGATAAATCAGCAGACAATAGAACCATAATAGAGAAATTACTTAAAATCTATTAAGGCCGATCACTGGTGCCAAATTGCCACAGGATGGATTTGCGTTCTATTACTTTGCTATCAATTCTAGTCTGATACCGGGCGAGTCACCTGACTGCAGAATGCTACTTTTCCGCCAATACCGGGAGACCCGTGAATAATTAGAAGATTCAGATTCCTGGAGATAATCAGCCAAGAAAATAGGAGATCAGGGAAGCAGCATTGGCCATTGGAGTAATGCGGCAGCTATTTCCAAGAAAATGCTGTAAACTAATCGCATAAGCGGGGGGAAAGGCTGGAATTAATATCTGCACTTGGCAAGGAAGTAAAAAACAACCCTAATGTTTCTCTAATGTCATATTAAAATAAAATACTGCTTTCCAGAAGACATTAATCCACAAACACACTTGTCTGAAACCTTAGACCAAAGGAAGGAGCGTAACACGTTCGGAATAAAGAAGTGTTTTTCATAATTAACTTTATCCTGGAAAATTGTCCATTACCGTGCAAAGTAAAATATTTTAACCAAGCTATTCGTCAAGGGAAAGTCAACTATTTCAGCAACCGGTCGCTAATTCATGTCATTAAGTATTGATCAAAAAAAAAAAGAAGCTGAATTGAGTTGTGCTGGAATGTGCAAATGTAATCCACATAGAAAAATAAAAAAAAAAGGTGTGACCTGGCAATTAAATGTGCCAATTTACATAAAGTACATATTTTTATATAGATTTCTAGCTATTTACATAAGAACAAATGCTGTTTTACTTGGAACCTTTTCAAAAGTAATCCCGGCAACAACGCACTGGAAGGATGCAATGTATAAAGACATTTTATGTAGCACAGTGGTGATACATGGAGAGGTTTCAATTAGGCAAATTCAGCGGTGTCAGCAGGGTGGGTGTCACCCAGTGTGGCAGCTGCGCATGCGTTATGACGTCCGTGGTGTGACATCATCATGCATGCGTAGAGGGGGGACGGGGGATGGGAGGGGCCCGTCATCATACCCGATCTCACCAGCCTGTTAGATGCTGACTGAGTTAGTTAAAAGAGGACTAAAAAAATGTGGCTTTAGTTCTCTTTTGAAAACTTTTAGAGGTCATCAATCTGAGTTATCGCTAATAGCTCCCTATGTGATAGCATGTTTCTGGTGAGAGGTCCTCTCTAATGGGACTTCAGGGGTTTATTAGACTTCTAATGTCACCTATGGACCACAATGAGTGCTTGATCAGCTTCATTCCCAGGCCACCACAGGTGGGGAATGACAGCTCAGAAACTGGAAGTGCAGAAATCCTTGTTGCTCATGGATTCTTTCACTAGAGGGGAGATCAGTGAACGTATGTTCTGTTCCCTCTGCTCTCCCCACCAACATCCAACATCCCTGAATCACTTCTACATAAAAGCAAACAGTCGTCTGAGAGAGTGTAAACAAACATCCATCTAAGGCCAATTATCTGAACTGGTTGGTTTTGGACAGCATGGGAATAGAGAATTGGGAATACAGGGCCTACCAAGCATAGTTTAAGAAGCCCATCTTAGATCAAGTACAAACATATTTGATACAAAAGGGATATTTCACACCACACGCATATAATAATCTACAAGATGGATTTAACAGATTTATTTCAACTAATAGACATCATCATACTCACAGTTCTGCTTTTTACCCCCGCTAGATACATTGAAGGGGGTCTATCTGGCTTTGAGCCCACCAGAAGATTATGGTTTTAAGGACCTTCCATGTATTTGGTCATCATTTAAAATGGCTAATATGTTTTGGGGGCCAAACATATAATCAAACTAAATTTGAATCAGACCTCTATGCAGTTATTAGTTCCTCAAGAATCTAGATTTTCTGCAATAATGGTTCTACAGAAAATACAGGCACGCCCAATGCCGAGAGGTGATTTTATTTTACAGAGTAACTAAATGTAACACATCTGTGCTTGGATAACTACACTTATTACATGCCTGCAGGCCAGATTCCTTTCAAGAGACTCATCAGGTACACAAACTGCCAAACATTACATTACAAATAAACTTTGCAGGATGACAGTTTGCTCACAAGTTGCAAGTTGGACAGACCTGACCTACAGAACTTGAATTTGAAAAAATCTGTTTTGGCCTGCAGCATTATCCAAGCCAATAAGAGGATCTGTTAATGTTCTCAACTACAACTTCTCACATTCTAGACGAACACCGAAACACACATCACTCCATTTCCCTTGGGGATTGAAAATGGCAAATTGACCAGGCTCCTGTTTTGTGACAATTACCAGCTCTGTCATCTCCGGCTTACAGGTAAGACTCCTGTAACAGTAGATACATTTTTTTTGCATACACACATATCTACAGTATATATACAGTGGGGGGAATTTATCAAAGCAATTGCGACAGTTTTAGCCTCTTAGATCATTTTATTTAAGGCCCCGTTCACATTGAGCGATTTATCACTCGGTAATTCCCGCGATATTGCGGCAATTTACCGCGCGATATCGCTCTCCAATGCTTCTCAATGGGGCAAAGGGTCCTGCTGTCGCGGGTCGTGCGTCGCTATAGCAGGACCCTTTTTGGAGCGGATTTAGCCGCGATTCAAGCTTGCTCAATGCAAGCATTTGCGCGACAAACGCGCAATTTGCGAACCGCTCAATGTGAACGGGGCCTTAATGTGCAAATCTGTCTTTTAACATTTGCCCCTGTTTTGACCATAGCTTGCACTACTTTTTCAATTGCACTTTTTTGCACCTGTTTTCATCTGCACTTGTTTTGGGGCTGTATGAAACTGGAGTATCACCTTACAAAACAATCACAACTTAAGAAGTCCCCATGACCACTTCTTCAAGAAGCTACCGTTAAGCTTTTTTCCACGTCTTCTTCCCTGGAGTCTATTAAAGCTCATTTATCAACAACATTACACTAGCATCATAAATCTGGTGCAAATATTCTGTTCAAACACTCGCAATTGCTATGATAAATTCCCCCCAGTGTGTTCTTAGACATTTACAAGGAAAGATGTGATTCTTATATCTCACTGACATGTAGATTCTTTAAAGGAGAACTATGGGGTCAGTGTTTTTCCCCATAGTTCTCCTTAGGGTAACGGGAGGACACAAACTAGCGTCCTCCCATTACCCGAAGCTCAGTATACCGCGAGCTACAGCTCGCGGTATATGCATACAATATGTAATGAAGCAAAAACTGATTCAATGATTAGAATCTCTTTTATGTTTTTACTGATATCCCGGGTTCTGTTAGAGAAATCCCCCCTCACTTCCAGTCCTGTTGACCTTTTACCATACAGGAAGTGAGGGGAACTCTCTAAATGCAACAAAGATACACAAATTAGACCCCTTATCAGATTTTCATTTCGGTTTCCATGTTGCGAATTTCCCTTTACTTTCATCACCAAGATTAGGGAGGGAGGGAAAATCTCTTTAACAGGCCCCCTACATAGCAATATATAGATACTTATAGATAGACCTTTCCCACCATACCTAAAGCTAAAAAAAAGGTTTTTGGCTTGGCATATACATTAAATGCAGATAAGCATCTATCTACAGATAAGTTACCACAAGGACCTTAAAAGACCTGAAACATTATGTGTTGGGGAAAAAAACTGCATTGTGTCATGTGCTATGGAGATTGTGGGTGCAGTCAAAATATGCATGTGATTTACATGTTCTCAGTTTAATAATGCCTAAGCTTCCAAACATAAATGTAGCAGCTACTTTACTCATATGGCAGAGTAGCTCTTGTGGCCTGTAGGAGAAACTGCCATGTGAAGAGACTGACCTGTTAGAAAGAGTACCATGTGAGGATACTGTGCTTTAAGTAGTCTTGCCGTGTGGCTATAATGTCACATTAGAATAATTCCCTTTATTGAGGCTCCCTAAAAACTACCTTAACCAGAGAGAATGGCTGTCATATTGAACCCAACATAGAAAGACCACCCTTGAGATAGAGTCTGACATGTAGATATAGAGACTGCTTTATTCCATGACCTGCAGAGCTATACACCTCTTCCAATAGCTCTTATTGGCCACAGAAACCCAATTCATTGCAACAGTCAGGTGATCTGTGATGCCACTTTAAGAGGATGCAGGGGAACTGATCTTTGCAATCTGCCCCAGTTGATGGAGGAATAGAAAGTTTTCCTATGCAGTTCTGCTGGTCAGTATAGATAACTTTACCGAAATGGGTAATGGTAATAGCATCACAATGTACGACCACTGTCCCACCTATTTTGCGTTTAGGATAATCCAACTTTGTATGCTACTCTAATTCTACTCCAAACGACAGGACCAGCATTGCATTGTATGATGTCCTGTGCACTCTTCTATTAAACCAACTCTTAATCTTGCTGCTTAAGGTCCTTGTAGCCCCTACCAATGAAGCTGGCCTCTCTACTTTGTAAAAACAGTCAAGTGAAAGACTCTCAAAGATTGCTCACTTTTTGGAGGGTGAAGCAGTACTTGCAAAGAGTGACTTAGACCAGCCTTTCTCGACTTTTTTCATTCATGGTACCCTTTAAAAGTGTGCAAAATTTAATGGCACCCCAGTCTAAAACGTTATAGATTTTAAGGGTGACCCATGCGAAAACTCACAAAAAGTGGGTTCCCCCTTCACATGAGAGTGCCCCTCTCATGTGTCAATGTTCCCCCCTTCACATCAGAGTCACCCTTTGCATCAGGAGCCCCCTTCATCTCAGTTTTCATTCCCCCGTCACATCACAGTTTCACTAACACAACATTTTGAGCCAGAAAGCACACTAGGGATACACACTGGATAAGAAAGGCTGACTTCGACAATGAGGAGATAGAGAGAACAAATTAGGTTCCCCAGATGAAAATTAGAGGGGCTTACCAGAAATACTCAGTGCTTATTGTACTTTTATGATGTGAAAATTCTACATCTTAAGTAGGCATATGTGGACACTACCCTTTCATATGAATATCAGAAGAAGAATGGCCAATGACAACACAAAACAGTTTCCATGCTCATCCTCAGACAAGAACACTGCATGAAGTTGTTTACCAAAAACATATACAGTAACTGTCTGTTAAAATGTTAATGCTCATGGTAAATGAGAGACCAAGCTGAAACACCCTATCCTTATTTTGCTGTTTGAGTTGGACTGATAATAAAACATTATGTTGCAGTATTACTTGAAAGAAAGATAATATACATTTTTTTGACACATCAATCATTTTCCTTCAAGGCAGAGGAACCTTTCAGTAGAGAAAATTGACAATGTGAAATCTCCTTTAATCATTTTATAGGTGGCCTCCAATACACAGCCTCATCTCTAGGAAAGTTTTAAGCTAATGATTACATAAGGACCCTGCCTCCCTATGGCTCCAACAAATGGAAATTTATTTTAAGTAAGGCCATCATGGCAGGTTGGCCAGATAACACGGCCTTAAGATGTTAATACCGTGGCTCGTTTCACTCTCTTCGTATGCTGCTGAGCTAGCTGATGAGGTTTATATAAGGACATATTGAAGAAAAATTCTTCTCTCTGTAATTATGTAAAATAATCAGTAGGTTTTTTTAATTTGTCCAAACTCCAGGATCGATGCTGGCATTGTCCCAGACAAACATTTTTTATTCATTTACAAAAGGCTTGGAAAAGGACCAAAATGGCATTCACGGAACCCAGGGAGGAACTGTTGGTGCCTTGCGAGGATTAATAGACTGTTTGGGCCATGGCTGCGCATAGAATTATGGCTGTGTGTCCCTGTGTTCTGACACATCTTCACAAAGTGACATTGAAAAGAGTTTTATTTTCAGACTTTTAATTTATTTTTTTATTTTGAGCTTGGCACAGCTTTGCGTTTGTATAAAAATATAATTATGTGTGCATCACAACCTGTGTGCGCTCAAATGTCACCAAACACATCTGTCCTTCTAAAATGTTTGGTTTGATTAGCTTTGAAGTGTCACATGTGAAGATTTCTGACACTATGGAAACCTTGAAATTTTGTTTTAGTCCACTACAATTATTTATTTTAATTTCAAAGATATTCATCATATTTTAGACCAGCAGACTTGTAAAACAAAGCGGGATAATAAGCAATACTAATGTTTATCACAATTACTGTATAAAAACAAGATTTCACCCTTTATCAATGTAAAGAAGTAAGAGAAATTAAATAATATTTTTGATTGGTAGTTAGTTGGTACTGCCGGGGGGAGGTACTACCTTTTTGCCTCCTGAGGCGCCAGGGAGGCTGCTGGATGGTGGTGTTGGGGGAGGGGGGTGGTGCTGGTGGATAATGCAAGCCGGGAGCAGGGAGATGTGTAAAGGCTCTGCATCTCCCCCGCCCAGCTTTTAGCAACCTGCAACACTCTGGTTGACAGGAGCTTGGCGGGACATTATAGCTGGCGTCCAGCCAGGCTTCTGGAGACCAGTGACGCAGCTGTTTCTCAGGAGCTCAGGGGGATGCTTGCAAGAGTTCCACAGGTTGCTAAAAGCTGGGCAAATAGATGTTTATGGCCCTTACACATCTTACCTGGGACTTTACTCCCCCTGCTGCCCCAAGTCCAGGCTTCACAATGCAAAACGTGCCTCTCTGCCTGCTGCTCCCCCTCACATCACCCAAAAAAATGCCACCTGAGGCAACAGTCTCAGGCTGCCTCATTATAGGGATGACCCTGGGCACTGCTCTTTGCCTCCAAAAAGTAGGGAATTCTGTCCAAAGAACATGAATGTTAAGAGAACCAGACATATACGGGCACCCAGGAGAATCTACAGTCCAAGTTTGATTAAGATCTTATGGAACACTATTCACTTATGTGTTTTGATATGTTAGACTTGATTTCTGATCTGGTGAATCCAGTGGGCTTGATTTGCCATAGGCTGTTCACTTTGCAACAGGATTTTTTCTCTTGTTTAGTGAATGAGTTGAAGCTTTGATGGCTTTTGGCATCCTATTATTTGCAAGGAAAAAGAATGTTTTTTTAACATTTTCCTTGCATGTGATTGGGTATTCTTGGCAAAGTGACTTTTTACCACATTCACTAAGCTAAGGGAAACTTCCCTACAAAGCACACATTACTTTACAAAATGAACAGCCTATTTGCCTTTAGTAAATCAACCTCAGCGTATCCTATTCTGCTGCACCTGAACTGCTTTTTTCCCTCCATACAAATCAATGCAAATGCAATAAACAACAACTCTGGAAACATCAGAAGAAAAACAGGGGCAGACCATATGCAAGCTTATTTATCCTTGAATCACCTAAACGCATGCTGCATTTGACTTTCTTCTGAGTCAATCTACACAAAACCCTTGTTATGGAATCTTACCTTTCAGAGAAAGTTGTTTGTCTTGTTATTTTGTTGTATTCTCTCCCTCTGAAAACAGAGGTATTAGTTCACTAGCTGTTGGAAGCCCCTCAGAGAAGCTTTCCATATCCTTCCTTGGCTCAGAGTTGTTAGCAGATGCTTATTAAATTGTGAATTCAAAGGTTCCGTCAGGATTACTTGGATTAAAAGTAAAGGGTTTTCAATATCATTTACACACATACATCACATAAATGTTCATGAAAACCCATGCAAGGCGCTACTCAAAAAGCACATCATTACTCTGTTTTGGTTGGAACGTTTGCTTGCTCTCAACATCTTTACCACAACCAAATTAAAAGTTGCCAAGGCCTGGAAAACACTCACTTGAAGCTTTGAGGCCATTACAAACAGGCTTACTGGAATTATGATAAATGGAAAGCTGGTGGCTATTTTAGCTGACAATCATGCAAACCCTGAGAGCTCTTTGTTAGCTATTTGATCACTCTGATCACTCAAATCGCTATGCCCCTCCCACCCTTCACTGGAGTTCCCACCCCTTCCCTCTCTTTTTTGCTTCCCAACTATTTCTACCTCCCTCCTTTTTCCCCTACCTCATCTTACATTTCTCCTTTTCATATCGCTTTACTCTTACTTCTTTGTAACTTTGTAACTAACCCTTTTCTACATATATCTCCTTTTTATTGTTCCTTCTTTCCCTTATAGCACATAAAGCCTTCCATGCTAAGGATTGTATGCTATGTGCTGAGCATTTCTTATGTATCCCCTGACTACACAGCAACTACAATGAAAGAGATGCTTCTTTGGGGACCTTTAGTAATTATCTTTCAACACTCTGTCTCTCTAATCAAACCCAAGAACACTCTCTTGTGCTATTAATATATTTGTGATAATAGGATTGTCACCGAATCTGTTGCATGTTCTTGCAACCTTTTCAGTAAAACGTTGTGAAAGAAAACTAAAGGCTTTTCTAATTGACATCTATCCACTACTTCAACAGAACATTAGGGCTAAGGCTCACACAGCCATGCCCTTCTACTGTTCTGGCCTGGGACAGAGAGAATGCAAGTGAAATAACAGAACACAAAGCTATCCTTCAGCAGTATGGCTGCACTATTATAACAATTTACAAATATACAGGGTTATTCACAAAAGGGTGAAGAGTTGGAGAAGGCAGGAGAAGTGAACAATCTAGGACAACATAGCTGAACTGGAAAGTGAGCTGAATTGGAGAATTTGTGCAAATCAGCTATTCTGGCCTAGATTGTTCACTTCTCCTGCCTTCTCCAATCTCTTCACCCTTTTGTGAATAACCCTTAAAGATTACAACAGCCCGTTTGTGACTTTTCATCTTCAAAACGAATTATGCTAACCAGATTAGCATTTTCTTTGCTTATACTCCCAAAGGAGAGCAGAGTAAAGAGGGTTCACCTGAACAACTCTAAGTAAAAAAAAATGCTAAATAACTGAAAAAACAGGATCCACCGAGAAGAGTCATGTGACTAAGAAAATGAAATCAACCTATATTTATCAGGGTAAACAGCAAAAAAAGAGATAGATGGGGCTTTTAAGGTGTATTCCTCTCTGTTTACCTATATTAGGGGTGCGGTGTCCTTGTTCATGTAGTGATTCAAAACTTTTTACTATATTTATCAGGGATCTGAAGTACTCTTCGCTCATTTTGAAAACACATGTGACTACAGCAATAGCAGTGGAGCAGTGGGTAATAAGGGATAAAGGTGGCGGCATGCTGAGAAGCTGTCATTAGTACATGTCTCTCTGACACAAGATTATAACCGGTCTCGTAGTAGGATAGGATCAGCCCTGATATCTATGCAGTAATTTCTTTTTTTCCTAGTTACCAGATGTACAGCATGGGGACACAATTTATCCAAGAAAAGATTCTGAAGGCATAAAATTACTTCTAGAATTTAATCATGTATAAGGCAATTGGAGATTATCTGAAGAACCTCACCTTGGAATCCTAATCACTTACAAGTGGTATGCTTTCAGTCACCATTTATTTATTTATTAAGTCTGCAAATCTGACAAGTTGATTGGATGGGTTAGATTTTTTTTTTTCAGAAAAATTTTTCAGACCAATGTTAGACAACATAATGTGGGTGCATCAATTGTAACAGCAATATAACAGAAACATGGGTGCTCCTTTTTTGGAATATATTAAAGTTGTCCATATGTCAACTTTGTCCATCAGCTGTAGGGTTGTGAGGGGAACGGTATTAGGGCTGAAGGAACATAGATGGGTACTGCCAAGCATAAGTTTGTGTTCTGTTTTATAGTAGTAGCAGTAGATAACAAAGCATTATGCTAAATGTTAGAATGCCCACTAAGAAGAGGACTGAAGGAGTCACACTGCATGTGTAAATCAGGGCTGCTGATAGAGTATAGGCAGCCCTCCCATACTTGTTCCAGGCCGCTAACTTGTTAAGGGCTGAGCCTGTCCATCAAACTGGTCACCTACATCATACAAATGCTCCATGAGCACACAGAGACTCAAGAGTCAGTTCCAGCATGAGTAAGTGGAGGAGACATATACTGAATGTAACACACCTAGCAATGCATAGCCTGGACAAATGTGTCATCTGCCTAGTGCCTGCTATATACTGTATATGTCTATTGATCCACCTCGCAGTCACGTAATGATTACATGACAGCAAAGTAGCTCAACAGTCATGCATATCAGGCACTAGGCAGGCAAAACAAGTTTACACTCATACAATAAAGGTATGGTAATACATATTTTGCATTCCCATACTCTTAATATATGACTATAAATAAACGTATTGGTGTGCAAAATATGTATTCTCATACTTTCATTGTATTTTGAATTTGATGCCTTAATGCACCGCAAAGAAGCAAATGGGCCAGTACTGTTGAGACAAGAAAGGTTTTGAAGAAAATTACTGGACTCTGGTCTTACTAAAGTAGAGAACATTACTCCATACCCATTATACACATTAGAGTGCAGAAAGCATGATGCTGCATTGGACTGTGTGTCGCTTAGTTAGGCCCTGTCAGGTAGGGATTATGCGGCCCCATGATTTCTAATGGCAGCCCTGGGTGAATGTCTCATTGATCTATGGTGCATGTCACTGCAATAAGAGGTTACTTACCAGGGGGGTCCCCACATTTTTCGCTGACTGAGGCTTGTAACCAGGAAAGGGGGAAAAGGTGGTGGGGTGTGAATATGGGGTGCATGGTAGTTCTTCCTTGCATTCTGCCCAGCTCACTGACTTTACTGGTTGCTAGGAGCTGGGCAGAATGCCAGCCAGAGCGTCCCCCTTAGCTTTTGGTAACAAGTGATGTTAGTAAGCTGGGTGGGAGCCAGGCCACGCATCACAGGTTGCTGAGATCACTTAGCAACCTGGGAAGCTCTGGCCAGAAAGCGGTTGAAAGCACACCTGCGGCACCCCCACGTGACCCAATGAGATGCCACTTAAGGCAAATGCCTCAGGCTGCCTCATAATAGGGACAATAAAGACTGATAAAGGCTGAGTGTGGAGAAGTGGTAGGTTTACCACATATAGCCAGTAGGTATCTAACTGTTTTAAATATTGGCATTGCCATCTTACACTGGTGTTTCCCCAGAAAGCACTGGTTTGTTGAAGGGTACCAACTAGGAGTCAGGGTTCATACTTAATTTCAATGCAAAAGCAAAAAAGGTGATCATAGGATTAAGAAACGTGTACTATAGGGGAAGCCCACCAAGGGTGCAGCTACTTAGCTTGGCAACCAAACCCTCTGAAACATAGATCATCAATGGGGTACAGGGTTCATTTCTTTAATTATCCATGTGACAAAACAAAATGAGTCTGTAGAGGTTGATTCCACTCTGTCATGTGGTTTAGAGAGTTTTCCATGACTCCTTGTTCATCTATTGCAATAGAACAGATATTAACGTTTACTGCTTTTACTGCTTGCGATGCGTTTGCCTGACATTCAATGTATACTTGATCTACACATATATGCCTTTACCAACTCATCTCATAAAAGCAACCACAGAATAATTTTTAAGGAAACCTGTCGTGGAACAACTCCATCAGCTGCAGCTGCTATTTTCTGGAAATTCTAGTTGCCTGCCAACCATTTCAATTCTTTGGATTCAATACTTTGATTTACTTACCTGCACAAGTATGCATCATATGATATCAGAATTTCTGATCTGTATGTAGTGCCCTGGTGAAAAGGGTGCTATTAAATCTTGTGTTTAATAGATTGTATGTGGTCTGATACTAATTTGTAGTTTGGTTCATGTGGCTTTCCCCCTAAACAATCTATCATTGCTTGCCATCTGTCTGCTGTCAGAGGTGCTGCAGGGTGTGCCCTGGTGATAGAAAAGAGCAACCAATGGGATTGCTAGGAGTAGATATCTCTCTCCAGCCAATTACTGTTGAACGATAGCCATCAGGGCATGCTGGGGGAGGAGATAAATACTTGGGGTGGGCCATATGAGCTCTCTCTTCCTGCCCAGGCCCAGCCTGCGGGGAGGCTGCGCTGGACTGCCTAAGCTGACTAGGCTTCAAAGTCTGGGGACTAGCTATGAAATCACCCTGGAGCCTGGTGGCAGCAGGTCTAGTGGTTGATACTGCTAAAGATAAGGGTCAGTAACTTCTACCTCAAGTATTGCTGTGTCAGGAATTCGACCTATTGTGTATGGAAGCAATAACCACACTCTCTCTGAAAAGTAATGGAGTCTACATCTGCCTGGATGAGCATGTTCGGCCGACCCGAAGCCACGCGAAGCAAGCCGATGTACGGCTGATTTCAGCCGATGTACGGCTGAAATCAGCCGTACCAGCCTGAAGTGAATAGCCGAACAGTGTTCGGCTCACTTCACTTCAGGTCGGTCATTCACTCGGCTGCCCTCGGCAGCTTAGTGAATAGACCCCTAAGTGCTGATGGGCAGAAGCCAGCAAATGTATTCCTAGACAAGAAGAATCGGAGCTGTCGTGACCCGTAGCAACCAACCCTAGGGAGACCCGTTACTTCACTTTACTGTAGATCGCCCCTTCAGAGCCATTATTCTGTATTGGGATAGCGCTGACCGGGAAGGGGGAGTGCTACACGTATACTTGTTGTGGATCAATGACTCAAACTATTCAAGCCATAAGGTTAGTATGCAAGCCAGGCAACCAGCAATTGTTAGGAGGAGATCAGTAATTGCATCTTTAATATTACCCTTATGACAGGTGAATGAAATGTGGTAGGGACTGCACAACAGATACTAAAACTAACCTGACCAACCCACATGTATGGGATAAAACATATACCCATATAACGCATAATTATCCAAAACCTGCTGGCATAATGAGATTTTTGGGTAGGATGAGAAGTTGATTAAATCTCTGTAGATAGGTTTTAGAACAGAGTTTGTTAATGTGTTTAATTATTTAAAATTGCGTTGGTGGCTCCCCAGCTGTCACTGCGAAATGACATGCAGGGTAGGACTGTTCTCCGCAGCCCATGCCGCTATGTGACTGTTTAAAAAACAAGAACAGAAAGCTGCAAAGTTATAGTTCAATTTGCCAAAATCTGAAAATTCTTCTTTATGTTATTTTTCTTTGCTATAGGTAGCTTTGTATGTTTTGAGATCTATCACTTCAACAGCTCAACTCAAACTGTTCTAACCTTTATGTGTTTGTGGACATGATGTACCTCAGGCAATTTGTCAGGCAAGTTACTAATTTCTGTTTTTTAGCAGCTGCCTACAGTTTGCATGGAGTTTGTTATTTGATATTTTGATGATGTTGAGTATACTTTTATTTTTTTAATTACCATCAAAAATTACAATATGAATGATAATAATTAAATAATTTACATGGCAGGGCAAACAATGATATCCACTTACAACAGCTCACAGAGGTTAAACCAGTAATAGCTGGTGTATGACTATTTCATTTCAGGTTATTGGAAATTACTGCACGTTAGACAATGCCCTTAAAGCCGAACTCTGGGCACACAAACTTTCACTTAAATATATTCCTTAATAACAACAATGGATATAAATCAATTTTGAGCCCACCAAATACCTTTGCAAACCCAGTATTGACTTATAAAAGTAGCAGTGGCATAATCAAAGTCCTGTACATAGCCTGCGCAGGGAAGACCTGTTGGAGGGCAGAAAACTACAGGAGGGGACGGATACAAGACCAGTTGCAGAGGCAAAGTTCCAGTGAAGCCAGGGTGAATTTAGAACATCTGACCTTGTGCTTGTTCCAGGTCAGTGACTGAGATATTAATAAATTCAGAAGATCAATGTAACAGTGAGTACCTAGCTTTCATGTTAGAATGAGATGCCAGCAATAAAATACTTCACGTAACTCTTTGTATAGGTTTCCATTGAAGTAGAAGGAAATCCTAAATGAATGATATTAGTGTAGCAGTGACTCTCTAGGAAGCCACTGATAATTTAAGTTCTTCTACCTGTTCCATGGCTACCTGTCCTGTATCTGGACCCAACAGCTCACCAACTAACCTCTGGCAAAAAAGACTCCAAACTCTATGGTCTTTTTATGTTTTTTTCAGCTCTCAAATACAAGACAGAGCGTTTAGAAGGGCAGGATACCCAAGGAACAAAAATGAAGGACAGAAATTCTGTATCAGCAGTAGTCCCTATGAGAACAGCCTCCAAAAGTAAATACTGATAGACAGAATGCAGCCAGATAGATATATGAACCTTTAGGAGCAGTCACCATGTTTTATTGCTCCTGAATCTGACTTCTATGCCTCTGTAGGCAGACAGAAATACCTGAGCCCCTGGGCAAACATCCCTCTTCCAAGATCCAGACAGCAGCTTCCAGCCAGCTCCACCACAACCCAACTCAGGCAAGAGTATGTCTGTACAAACCAGCTATCTCCAAGGTCCTTAGCACATGGCTCATAAAGAGGCCAGGCCCTGACAGAATTTCTTTACACAGGCCTCCTCCCAGGGAGAAGTCCCGGGAGAAAGAATTTTGGAAAGGTTTTCCCAAACATTTATTATCTTCTTGAGCCATCCCTTTGAACACAGATTCTCAGAAATTGGCTGGGTCAGATAAATATTAATAATTCAGAGATTGACCTTCTCACACTGCTTACTGGAACCTCCATGAAAGTAACAGGCAAAGGAAATCAACCCTCTGGGCTTAGAGAGGAGCTTCAGAACCCTGAAAAATAGATAAACCAATGCTCAGGTGAGCCACAGCCTATCAGTAATACATTCTGACTTTATAAGAACCACAACTGCATAAGGCAGGGCCACTACATTTGGTTTGTCAAAGCACTCTGTAGAATAAATATTGCTATAAATTATATAAAAAAAAACCTTTCAAATTCTTTCATTCTTTTCTTTCTATCTCCGTGGTGCCTTTTTTGCAGCCACTTTCTGCCTACGTGCACTCAAGTAATTTCTCAGGACAAGTTTCCTAAGGCCCTGTTCACACCGGGGCAGTTCGGCCGCACAGATTTGGCCCAGCGCGATCCAAACCGCCCCCCGCCTGAACTACTCCCTGACCCTTTTTTGCCATGCAGTGTAGTTTCCATACAGCTTTCAATGGAATCATGCTAAACAGTGCGGTTTTGGGTGTTTTTAACTGCGTTTCAGTGCTGAAGCGCAATTAAAACTCCCAAAACCTCCCTTTTGAAATCAGCGTGGAAACCACGCCGATCTGCAGCCACCCTGTTGTGAATGGGCTCTGATGGTGGAATCTTCACTGGAAGGCCAGATGACAATGCAGGAGCATAATTGGGAGACTGGGAAAAAGTATTGTCACCCTATAACAGGAAGTGTCTCAACAAGGACTTTTAGGCAGAATTATTTTAAGGAAAGTTGCAGATTTAAAAATACTGAAAATGTGTTTAAAAGATCCTTCTTTCTGCGACTTCCCCAACTTGTGCTGTTTTTCAGCATTGTATTCAGCCCATTGAAGAAATGGGCACAGTTTTGTTAGTACACTTTAAGAATTTGAATGTTTCATGGAATAAATAGAAACATATAATTCGTCACTGTCAGAACTTTGCAGTCCATTGACTCTATTATAGTCCCCAAGACATATTGCAAGATTCCCTCAAACATTCAGCTTATACCTAGCATTTCCACAATAAGATATTCCATGGAAAAGGGGTAATCATGTACCAGAACGGAAGGTGTCCATCCTTATAGTATGTGGAGATTCTTTAGGTTTTGGCGAGTTAAAATTACCAAGTCAGAATGGGACACATTTTCTATGTGTTGTTTAACACAACACTAGTAGCCCTTTGAACCTTTCAGTCACTATATGTATATAAATAATAAAAATAACAGAATGGTTTTGTATATCCACCATGAGAGAAGCTTTTAGAGTTAAATAAATGCTGCAGAACTGTAATTCTCCAGGACAAGAAGTTCTGAACATAAAGTACTGCAACGCCTGGAGCTGCAAAGCCCTTATAGTCCAGATCAATCATGGCAGCTCTGAAGAGATTTAAATGCATCATTTATAGCTGGCTCAACTTTCAGAATACCTTGTAGAACCTATTACATCAAATGTATTTAAACAATTTGTATTTCTGTCACTATCTGACAAAGATTATAGAGCTACAGTAACTATATAAAGCTATACAGCCCGTATTAAAAAAGTATTCCCAACAGGGCACATATTGCATGAAAGAAAGAGGCAGTTCATACCAATGACTAATAACAGGACCAACACTCATATAAAAGGTGTTAAGGGAAATCTCATTCTAGGCCTCCTCTAGAAATGTCAGGTAATAGAATCAGAAAAGCCAAAATAAAAACCAACCAATAAAACATATGAAAGAACTGGTGGTTGAAAGTGCAAACTCCAGGCAAACTGTTTTTTTTTTTAATTATAAAAGATTGGGGAAGGATTAGAACCTCTGTCAAAATTAAAGGCTGTCTGTCTTTATATTTCTCTCTTCTATCACCCTTCCGACACTCCATAACACTGGGTGGGGGGGGTGGGGGTAGGGATGGGGTAAATTTAGCTGGTTGCCCCTATATCACTCTAGTGGTACCTAAAAAACTCAGGCAACATATAAAACCCCCTCCGGCCCTCTTTAATTCATCCTGCAAGCTTTTTTTGGATTCTTACCTGCTGAAGCAAGGTATGTTCAACTAAGTCCCACATCCATGTCCCTTGTTGCTGCCATTTTGGGGTGTGAGGGACTGCTAATCCAGCATTGCAGATGCGCATGAGACCACCGATCCCCTACCGTCACCTCATGCTGATGTCACTACTCTTCTGGATCCTGAAAGGACCCCACCGCTGGCAGCCAATAGGAAGTGTTCATGTCATTCAGGCGGTGACATGGACACACAAAGAAGGACCAACAAAGAAAAAGAGAAGGCTCGGTACAGGAGGATCATGGGTTTAGGAAAGTAAAAAGGGCATTTAGACTACTTTAAACATTAAAAACTTAAATGTTTTAAAATGTAACCTTCCTAATATTTTTATACTTTCTCTGTGCCCTCAGTTTTTTTTTTTTACCTTAATTAGGCTTTCCTCTAAAAGAAGTTACCCGTTGATCCTGCCCTTCACTAAGACTTTCTTCTTGTCTGTGGCAGTGATCTGCGGCCTCAGAGAACCCCTGCAGTGTTGCCATCACAGTGCAACCCTTCTAGTAAGCAGTGTATTTCTTACTAGACATAGCTTACTTCTTAGGTCACGTGACCACATTTCATCTCTACGGTTTGGAAAAACCAGGCTCGGGGGCTGGGCTAAGCCGCAGTGGGTCATATCCTGGTGACGTGGTACGCTATTTCAAGCCCTCCCTTTCAGGCTATTGAGAGCGGAGTTCGCTGTTAGTCAAGCATATGATCCGCCCCCAGGGCCGGACTCTGACCTCAGTATTGCTCAGCTCGCTGTAGAGAAGAAAAGGGGTCACATGACCTAAGAAATGAAGATTTAAAAAATGGTATTGCTGAGACTATTAATTAAGTAATAATGAGTTGGTGTGCCTTGTCTATACAAGGTGGGATAAATATCTGGGTTTGCATCCACTTTAACCAGTTGACATCCGGGGTGTTAAACCCCCTTCCAATCCAGGCCATTTTTCAGTATTCAGCGCTGTGGTACTTTGACTGACATTTATTCCGTCATGCAGCGCTGTACTGAAATGAATTTTATACCCTTTTTTGGGGACAGATAGAGCTTTCTTTTGGTGGTATTTAATCACCACTGGGGTTTTTATTTTTT
>NW_017306270.1:1380393-1380964 GCF_000935625.1 Nanorana parkeri
CGGTTACCTTGACAACTCCTAAGCTTCTCCTAAGCTCATGGATTGCACTTGCACAGAAAACATCCAGGGTGTGAACGGATAGGATGCATTTTTATTATTATTGTTCCAGTAAAAGAGACACTAAGGCTAAAAACCTTAAGACTTGCAGTGTTCTTTGCATTTACAATGAACAAAAAATAAAGTAGGGATGAAAGGAATCACCAGCACTCACAGGTTGTGAAATTTCCGTTCATTTTTATTGTGAACATGTGACACATACGTCAATGAAGCCAATGCTTCAGGGCCACGTCACTATGTCGCCCGGAGGAAGGGACCTTGCGTGGGCCCAAAACATTGGAGTAATGGACACATGTGACGCATGTTCAATAAAAATTAACAAGAATTTCACATCCTGTGAATGCTGGTGATTCATTTTATCCGTATTTGAGAACACACAGCGCCATCCGTGCCATCACTTCGAGCACTGCTATTCAGAAAGAGAAAGGTTTACAGAGCAGTATGGCGTGCAGGCGACAAAGCACAACAAAAAATAAAGTAGACTGCTCAAGTGACAATTTAAAGACATATAAAG
>NW_017306270.1:1380982-1418279 GCF_000935625.1 Nanorana parkeri
ACAGAGACTTTCTATTTAGCAGGTAGCATGGAAAGTAGCATATACTACTATTTAACGCTACAGTGGAAAAACACTTTTACAGCGTAAAAGCAATAAAGTACATTCCAAATACTAACTTTTTCAGATCAATATGAAATTCCTGTTAACTCAGATAATTATAATGTATTATATTCTAAAAATGACATTGCGTTAAATCACTGCTGGAGAGAACACGTTTGACTTTTTATCCAGACAGCATCCCATTACACAAATATCAGATTTATATAATTAGCCAAGGATTCCAATCAGTTAGCCTCCGTCTGATTGTACAACCCAGGTGAAAGACCTATCTGATTGGTTGCTGTGGTTTAGTTCACTTTACACATCATCACTGCTTTACACACTGCTGTATAAAAGGATCCCTTTTTCTAAGATAAACATGGAGACTGCTGACTTCTCATTCCTCAAAAGCTAAATGCCTGGAAGTCATGAAGGCTCGCTGGCTTCAATTATTTGAATGCAAATAGCGATTTCTGACTTTTTGTGATCTGCATACCTGTTCCAGGTCAGCAATTCAGAAAGTATTGAGGTGGGTCAGCACAAGAGCCAGGTAAGTAGTATTTACACAAGGAAGTCAGCAAAGGCAGACCCATACTTTTTGGGTCTGGTTCGTAGTACTGCACGTACATTACAGGAAGTTGGCTCTTGTTAGACGTGCAGACGAGGGGTGCCCGCCTCTTCTTCCGGGTCACTGTGAGCTTTTTACTGCTGTCTGTATCCTCATTAGAAAGATTTAATCTCACTTCCTGCCCTTGAGGCAACAGGAAGTAAGAGGAAATCTACCCCTAGTTAGGGAAATTCACTCCTGTAAGAGTGATCATGGCAAAAAGGAGTCTCCACTGAAGCTTTATCACCAATCCTTGTTTCCACGACAACCCAAAATTTTCAAAATCCAATTGTTACAGGGATAGAAAGTGAGGTGAAATCTTCTGAACAGGGGCACACACAGCAAAACAAAACTTTACAGGGCGTAAACCCTTCCCTATGCTATCCAAAAAAAAAAATTGGCTGGAGTTACACTTAAAACATTTACCTGTTCCAACTTACATAAAAGTTCAACTTAAGAAACAAACCTACAGACCCTATCTTGTTCGTAACCCAGGGAATGTCTGTATTTAGTTCTGAACTAGGCTTTAGTGGGTTGAATAACCTATTGGCAATATAAGAAGCCAGCATGTCATTCACCTTCAAAGAAACTAAGAAAACAAGAAATATCAGACTTAGATGGAAACATCCTTATTGGAAATTGTGATTTTTTAAAAATCTATAGCAGTTTTTCGCAACAGCTTTAGGAGTATGAAAAATCATGAGGCACCTCAGTGTCGAATGTTAAAAACCTAAATGTAAAAAACGATGTGTGACCTTAGGAGGGGCCCCATGCAAAAACACAAGCAACATTTGGTTCCCCCTTTGGTTCCCCCTTTACATCAGAGCCATCCCTTTAAATCAAGAGCCCCTTTCACATTAGACCCCCTTGTACATCAGAACCCCCCTCTCACAGGAACCCTCCTTCACATTAGAAGTCCCCCTTTACATCAAGAGCCCTCTTCACATCAAAGGCTCCCTTCATATCAGAAGCACTCCTTTCATGAGAATCCCCCCTTTACATCAAATCCCCCTTTCAAATCCGAGTTCCCCCTTCACATCAGAAGCCTGGCTACACCATGGAAAGGCATAACCCTGTGTGAATATTTCAAGGCACCCCTGAGGAAGCCAGAAGGCTCCCTGGTTAAGGAAGGCTGATCTATAGCATAGTGTATAACTACTTTCACTTGAATTTTAAAGCGTAATTGAAACAGTAAAAAAAAGTCCTTTAGTACCACTGGCAACACACAGAAGACACCTCCAGGGTCAGGTCTATCAGGTCCTTATCTCAACTTGATGCATAAAATTTTCTATACAAACATCAACCAAAATTAAAACTATTACAAATACCTGTATACTTATTGACACCTGCTTCAGCTGCCACATTGGAGAGGACAAGGACTCCCCTGGACAAGTCACTCGCTGCCTCATCAAGTTCAATCAAAGCATGAGGGCCCACTCTCCGATCTGCATAGTTTGCAATGTAAATGGAGTATCTTCCTGTACCCTACAAGAAGAAGCAGAAAGAGATAACATTACAGATATGGTTTAATAAAAAAATATAAAAAGATGAGTCAAACTTGTATTAACATAATATCATACTGCTGAGTGATTATCAGTTTGCATTATACAGTATGTTTGATTAACAAAGGCAATAATATAGCATTTACATTCACTGCTCTAGGCACTGACACCAACCATCTTATTTGTAGGAAATGAGGGGAAAGGAGAATACATCTCACTTCATTACAATTTCATGTTTTATCATTAAAGATGAACATTTTAACAGCTTTAATTTAGAAAACAAAATCTCCAGTAAATTTACTTCATCAGACTGTTTGTGGATAATGGTTCTGTTCATCATTTGGAGGTGCAATATTACCTGCTATATAGGGTGAAAAGTTAGGGCTCACTGGCAACAGAAATTGCATTGTATGCATCAGAGAGACTTCAATTCCTGGCCCAGGCAAAAACATTATAGGAACATTTCTTGACAAATGTTACATCCAATAACACCAGACACATAAAAATAGCTTTACACTTTACACATTTTTTTATGAACTTTATGTTTTTTGCTTGGAGAAGAAGGAGTAATTATAAGTGTCTGTGTCCCCATCAAAATCATTACTGAGCTGTCTAACCCTTCATTCTCTCATCTCAAAGGCATCCTCAGCTCTGGGACCAAGGCTACTCAAGCATATTAGAGCAATCTGCATCATGCCTTCCAGCCAAACTAATGCAAGTGCCTGGTCTATACATAGAGTCATCTAAGAATAGATCTATAATTAAATGTTAATATTTTAGCTGGAATTGAAAAAAAAGTATTATAAATGGCTGAAATATCTTTGCTGTGGAAAATACTTATCATGTACAGTTCGGTGCTGGTCACTTGTCTGGAGGTCTAGGTACTCAGTCATGTGATGTCTGCTGAAGGGGTGGATAAGAGTTGAGACTGATTGAACTAGCCCTTCAGTAGAGGTCACATGACAAGATGACTTGGTCTTTAAACAAGTGGCCAGCACTAAAGGAAACCTGGAGCAACATTATCTCCAGAAAGGATAAGTATCTGTGCTGCTAACAAAGGATCTATTTATACATTTATATTAACATTTGAGTAAAACCTCACATTAAAGGTACACACACGTAAAAGACAACTAGTAAGAAGATAGGATTGCTGCAAGAATATTTTTTAGAACAATCACAGTAAAATGATGCATGGTTGCACCAACCTTATCTCTGGAAATCAATAGTGATTGGAAAAGTCCAACCTGAATGATTAATTCTTCCAAGATCATTTGGTCATTGGGGACCTGCACAGGTCACGGCTAGATTATGTAGATCATTCTCCAATCAAAACATTCTCCCACTGATCACCAGTGTAAGGGGTCCTTCTCCCACTGACTACCAATGTAAGGGGCTCTTCTCCTATTTTTCACAAATGTAAGGGGGCTCTTCTCCTACTGGTCACCAATGTAAGGGGGATCTTCTAGTGCTGGTCACCAATGTAAGGGGGCTCCTCTCCCCCCCGGTCACCTGCGTAAGGGGGCTCTTGTCCCACTGGTCATCAATGTAAAGGGTATCTTCTCCTACTGGTCACCAATGTAAGGGGGCTCCTCTCCCCCCAGTCACCAGCATAAGGGGGCTCTTGTCCCAGTGGTCATCAATGTAAAGGGAATCTTCTCCTACTGGTCACCAATGTAAGGGGGGCCTTTTCCCAATGGTCAACAATGTAAGGGGGCCCTTCGCCCACTGATCACCTCTTTTAAAAACTTACATCTAAATGACCATATGGTAAATACGTGTTAATACATTGAACTTGCTAAGATCTACCCAATTTGTTAAGCTATATACGACCCCCCGTCCTAGAACGTCCTAGATTGTTCACTTCTCCTGCCTTCTCCAAACTCTTCACCCTTTAGTGAATAACCCTGACAGAATTTCATATTTTATTTAAATTACAGTGGGATTAAGATACAGGAACAGTTTAGAGATGAGCAATGATTTCTGGAGTTCCTCTTAAATTGTGTTTGCATGCAAACATCCCACTTCTTCTTTGCAGTTATAAGTTAATTTGTGCCAATAAAAGTACTTGAGCACTATAACTTTTGCACACATTTACCATACTGCGGATCCCAACAGTCATGGACTGATTTATAGATCTGTACTAAGTCTTCCGACGGCTCCATCAAATCTCTGTTTGTCTGCTACATTTAAAATAACACCCACCCGTCATATGTTTCTGTAGTCTACTCTTTCTACTGTTTGTAGCCGCACAAGTTTAGTTTGGCATTGCATCATTCATATACAGAAGCTTATGAGTGCACAAAGCTACAAAATAAATGATGGAAGCCATCTGAAATTCTTGCCGCTGGAATGCTAAAAATCACTAAACATAAACCAAGCACTGATTCATTTATTATACAACAGAAAGGTACAGGTGACCTACTAAAGTTGCATTTAAAGCCAGACACGAAAAGTTTGCATTTAAAGAACTCCAGTTAAACATTTTCTTAACCCTTGCAGTGGGGATACCCCTGCACTGCAAGGGTCAAGTGCTTGTTTTTGTCTAGGGTTAAAAATAAAAACATTATATTCACCATAACCCTGGGGCTGGCTTGCTCTTAGATCGGTCCTTCCAGCATCAATCCCCCTCCCATTCTGTAAATCATTACGTTCTATACACAGTGTATACGTACGCAAGTGAGGACACTGAGGGGCACGCCATTGTTGGAGGGAGCGCTGTCACAGCTGGCCAGATCTGAGATTCGGATGAGGATTGTTTTTTTTCTTTCCTCTCTAGACAAAAAAGAGCACTTAACCCTAAATTTTTTACTTGAGTTTAAATTCACTCAAAAGACATGAGAAACAGTGCAGCAGTCATTTTCATTTTCTCCCCAATGTTCCTTTTGTGTGGGTGGGCTTTTATCTAAATCTGCAGAGCTCCCAGCTGTCTCTCTTTTTTTTTGGCGGGGGGTCAGCTCTTGTTTTGGAACTAAATCCTGTCTCTCTCTCTTCTCCTCAGTAGTCCTTCCTCTTAGTCTCATGTATTCAAATACCAAAAAGTTTACATTGTACTGACCTTCTCACCCAACAGTATTGCATTTGATATTGCCAAACCTCCCAAAAGTCTCATTTGTAACCAAATCCCTCTGTTTCTCTTCCCTACACAGCTGTCCCTCTTTTTGGATTTATGTACGGATATCTATGACAAGGTTCTACTTAATTATCAAAAGTATTATTCTGCACTAAATCTTTTATCTAATTTCTTAGTCTGGTTTACGATCTGTTGTCTATAACTTGAAGATGTAATGTGAATTTAGATACATACAGACACAAGGGATTAAAGGAAGTCTCTCATCCAACTTGGTGCAATGCTAAAATGGCCTTATGTAGTCAAACAGCTGTTAAAGGAGAACTATGAGGTGAGTGCTTTTCACTCACCTCATAGTTCTAGCCGACCTGTGACAATGAGACTGTCACAGGTCGGCTCAGTAGATCGAGAGGTGAGCAAACACATACGGCGTTCGCCCACCTCTCGATCCTGTCACAGCTCTCTGCCGTGACAGGGGAGGGGCTGGATTCCTCCCTTCCCGCTCCGATCCGCCAGCGCTGACTGGCGGATCGGATGGGGAAGGGGGCTGGTACAGCTGGCTCTGCCTCTAGATAGGCAGAGCCAGCTGTCACTCATGCAGCTGGGCGGATCCAGACATAATTGTCTGGATCCGCTTCAGCTGTGGTGTCTCAGTAGCTGGGGTGTATCCCACTAATATTGTTGGGATCTGTCCGGATGCAACATGGCTCTGTGCTGTCAGCAGATGAAGGCCATGAGCCTGGTATCTGCTGACTTTCGTTCACAAAAGTACATTAGTAAATAACTCCTGTGATCCAAAAGAGAAGTAAAGCCCCCCCAAAAAGTTTTGAAGTTACTTCTCTTTTATTTATCTTGTTTGCTATTCTTTAGGGTCATTATTAAGAAAAAGTAATGATGAAAAGACAAACATGTCTAGTTTTTACCAATCATTTCTGGCATATAAATTCCTAATGGTCCTCATACCTAGGGGCCTGGCAGGGGTGTGTCCAATGCTTAAATACATTTAACTGAAGAGGGCCCTGTTTTTCATCTCAGAAAGTTGGGAGGTATATGTTTCTAAACCCCAGTATAAAAAATGTTGTGGCGACAAAAGGCTTAAGGTTTAAGAGATAATTTTATATTTGTGAGTTCTTCGTGATCTTAATGGGTATTATAGCAAGAGGTATTTCCTTTTTCTAAATTCTGTGCTCAAAAGGTGTCCCATCCCTAAAAGTATGTAGGTATTAGCCTGTCATTTGAGATCAAGCCTTTTAGAGTGGACATGCTCCCCTAAAAAGAGGGTGGCCTAGAAACATCAGGAGGGTAAACTCGTTAGTCATAAAATGAGGATATAAATTACAATAACAAATGCAACTTTAATATAGAGGCCGGTCCTGCTTTTTCTGTCTCATTGGACCCCTTAGGAAAAACCAACCTTCCCTACAGCCCTGGCCCTTTACTGCTTGTAATAGAGATTGAACTTGTTTCTTTTTCAGTGGAAGCAAAGCAAATGTAGAGCCTATGGGGTTGATTTACCAAAAGCAGATAGGCTGATCACTTTGCAAGGGAAATTTTCCCTTAGCTTAATGAATGAGGTGGAGCCCTGCTGACTTCTATCATTCAATCACATGCATAAAACAATATATATATATATTTTTTCCTTGCACATGATTGGGTATTCTTGGCAAAGTGATTTTCCTCCACATTCACTGAGCTAAGTGAAATATCTCTTGCAAAATGAACAACCTATTTGCCTTTAGTTAATCAACCCCTATGACAATGGTTAAGTGATGGTTTCAGATGTAAGGCAGTGCCGATGTAAATAGTGCTATGTGAACTGCAGCGACCACAGCAACCAATGCGATTTCAGTTTACCATAGACATCCTTCTAATATTACTGATCTGAGAGAAAATCACTGGCTGGTTATGCCTGCAATACCCATATTTGCTTACTGCGTTCTATCTTTCTGCGTATATGTCTCTATGGATATGGCTCTGATCTCAGGATCTGTTCTTACCCTTTAAATATCCCACGTCTTCATTTATACATTGGAGTAATTATAAAAGGCAGAGATTGCCCGAAGCTGCCATAAATTTTCAATGAAGCATGAGAGTGCGGCAGTCTTTGTTGTACTTTTACAATACCGGAGAATAATTGAGGAGAAGACTCCTGTTTCTCCTCTTATATACGGGAATCCTGCATCCAGTCCATGCAGCTCACTTAGCCTGAAGTCAGCACAGTGAAAAATGAATTCTGATTCAGCATATTTGATTGTTTAACAGTTCTTTGCTGATAAAAGCTGAAATAGAATTGGTATCTCTGTATTGCAGCAATTTTTACATCATCGCGGCTATTTGCACTCCCTTTAAAAATAAAGAATATTACAAATGCTTCAGGGGACGATAAAGACTTGTACATAATTGAGGTGTAGTAATCTGTTAGGATTGTGTTTCCTCCTCTTTTTATGTTATTTCAGTGAAGTAAAGCTACCATAAACATAAATGTGATCCATCTTTATCCACTCTGTGCTTTCGGGGTTGCAGTGAGGAAAAACAATGGCTCAATTGGGTGGCTGTCCAAAGACAATGAAATTTCAAGTTAACCAACTTGCCCTGAAAGCAGATACCTCTTCTGGTGTTTTCATCCTTGGCCACAAACTCTTCTCTGACACTATCTGAACTTGTTGTTTATGTCCACATAGATTTGAGTGATGTACCTTAATACTATAAATGCTAGGAGTACGTCCTATTTAAAGTGGGGAGTCACTGTGCAGGCAGTACCAGCATTAGAAAAAAGTTTGGGCCAAAGAGTGTAAACTCTGGGGGAGGCTTTCAGGGAGAGGAAATAAATACTTGGGTCAGGGGTCTTGGTTACACTACTTATGAGTTCTGGAGCCAGTGGACTATTGATCTCTTAATTAAAACTTAACTTGTCCCTAAGGTAACATTTACATGGGCAATGGATGTTGTAGAGTATCCATCATCCACTTCAGTCTCAATATAGCTCACACTGCTTTTAATCTTCTGCCGGGAAGGAGGAGAGGATGCTGAGTGAATAGCTTAGCACAAACCAAGCATTGCAAGGCAACATTTGTGTCAGTGTAGTGCAATGTTATGCAGGCGCAGTAAAAACTTCGTATTACACCATTCAATTCATTACGTCCTTGCAGACTTAGTGGTTGAGAGTCACTTGGACGACCTAAAAAACAAAACCGAGTTAGCAACTCTGGCTGGAAAAAGGGATGGTGACCATTTTGTTGTAGACTAAAAGAGGAACTTGTTTGGTTGACTTTCTAAGAAAGGTTAGAGAGTCTGTGCTCCAGAGAGCCATTGTGGAAACTGGTGTACAGAGGAGACTAGGCAGTGAGCTGTGCAGAGCAGACAGCGGCAGAGGAGAGACTGTGCTTTGCTGCTGTACAGGCCAGGAGAGCAGAGAGCTATTAACGGCTGTACCATTCTGTGTTGTGCTGTGGAGCTGTACATTTTTATGTTTAGCATTACAGCCCAGTGATGGCAGTTAACTGTTCCTCTCACTCTCAATTTAATCCAACTATTATAACTACTAATAAATACTATAACTAATCTAACTACTATTATCAAACTTTTCAGAGAGAAACCCACCCTTCTGTTCAAGTCATCTTACAAGTTCAGCATCTAGTATGTATAGCAATGCTAACTGCCGATGAACAGATGGCCCTAAGTGGGAAAACCTGCATTCCTCTAAATGAAACGTAACACATGAACATATAAAGCAGCAAAAAAATGGAAATAAAGTGCTATCCGGCAATCTTATAATAACTCAAAATGCGTATTCACTGTTTAAACCACTAAAATTTCCAATAAACCCGCACGCCTCTGAATATTTAAAGACTTTTATCACCAATGAAAACTCAGCAAAGTGAACTATTTAGTAAAAGCTATTCAATGAACATTGGTGTTCAGTAAACTGCAGACATCTCAAGGTGTTAAACCCCCTTGAAACATGTTTCAAAGAATCCGATTAGCACATAAGAAAATGAAGTTTTCTGAAAACTAACACTTTGAACTGACACTGTGCTCCCGGAGCCTCAGAGCAAGGTTGGGAGAGGTCACAATGATGTGGTGAGAAGATGATTCTTCACACAAGAAAATGAATGAAAAACGATTGTTTGGGATGTGCCACAGACAGCATTCTTAATTATTTATGTGACACTCTTATCTGGAGAATGATTTAAGCTGCTTTTATTATACAGTAAGCACAATAGTTTATCTTTGTAATGGTGTTTAGGTCAGCACACCGCTCATTCAAAGCAAAAAGCAATATTTCACTCTTCGCTTTCCACCTTTCCACATTACATTGTAAATGAGATTGTGCAAAGATGGTAAAAAGCTTTCTGAATCTCTTGAAACAAATGTGCTGTATTAAGGAGTGGGTGTGAGTCATGCGTGGACGTCAGTTACTGGAAATCAGAACCTTAACCCTGACTGTTCTGTCAACCACATTAAGAGAAGCTATGCTCAAAATGTTAACTTAAAGGGGTCTATTTAGAAACAATTTGCAGAGCAATTCACTCTGCGAATCTCTGAACGCTCAATCTGTGTGAATAGAAGCAAGAATGAATGTCCTTATTATATTTTCTTTTCTGGTCACATGTAATGTAATGAACACTAGATGGAACTGAGGAGAAATACCTATAGATACTTATTTCCTATTCTCTTCAGCTCTATCTAGTGGCCATAATTGAGCTCAAGGAACTATTGATGAAATAGGTGGCATTTTCCCAGTGACATTGGCTATCGTGGAACAAGCAGGGGGGCTAGAATTAGGGATGTTCAGATACCAAGTACCGTGCTCGCTACAAGTACAAGTACAGATCCTGGGATTTGTGCATCCCTGCTTAAATGTATGATTTTTTTTTATACATAAACATATATAAGGGATGCACCGATACCATTTTTTCAAGTACCTCACAGGTTTTTTTAAAAACAATACAGACTAATGATTTCAGGACAGTGGTGGTGCGCCAGGGCCAGGTCACAGCTGTAACCACTGCAACCCTGGTAGTTCTCATGAAAATGTCAAGTATCGGCACTGGTATCTGAACATCCCTAGCTTGAATGTCTCCTTTCTCTGGCTCACCCCTTCCCTCCCAACCCCCTTTCTTTCTCCTTTACTCTCATCCACTCATATTTCTTTACCTATACCTCCATTTCCTCGCTCCTATTTTCTCCTCTATTTACTGTTCCTCCTTATCATTTCCCGCCCCTTACTCTCCTTAATTTACAGCATACTAAGTCCGATCCTTCCACTGATGAAGTCCAGGTCTGACTAAGATCACTACCTTGATTACCATAAGGACGGATTATACTCCTCACAAGGTTAGACCATCGGCAGCTTCAAGTTTTCATTTTCAAAGCTTAACTTTGAAAGAAGCTGATTGACTACTATGGGCAACTGCTCCAGATTCTGTCTGCTACAGTTTTGAGAAATTCCCCTCAATGTATCTTCACCACAGACCATGTTTGTTATCAATAATGGCGTTCCACTGTGTTTGAGGGCAGGTGCTTATTGCTCTTCCTCCACTTGTTCGAGCTTTATACTTTGTAAAACACTTAACAAATTCAGATTATGATACATTTTTCTCACTATCTTGCTGTCCCAATATGAACCCCCAGAATGGTTAGATACTACTCGGTTAAAATAAAATTGTCACATAGCTGGCCCGTTCAAACTCGAATGTATAAAAAGGCAAAAAGGAGAAATTTCCTTCAACGATAACCACATGTCAAAGCGTTCAGTAGATCCAGAAATTGGGACACAGCTCAAGTTAAATGCAAATCTCAACTTTTTCTCCCATAAAAGCAGAGATTGGTCTTTAGACTGTGGCCTTTCGGTAACCCCAAATAAATTTTTAGGAGTGTGCTGCACAGAAAACCAAACTAACAAGCAATCAGGGCTGAACTTGGATGACTAAGTTACACTTACACATCAGTTATGCAGAACTGCACCCACAACAAGAGGCATGCACATTTCATTTACTGCCCCATCAGCTTGTGCTGTAAGGCTGTAAAATGAAATTGAAATGCTCCAGACCTAACTTGCTAAAATGCCTCTCTCTCTCTCAATTGTTTATGCTCTGGCTTTCCCACTGTGGGCCAGATGAAAAGTACGGCAATAAGAAAGCCTTCCAACCATAGGCAAATCTATATCGGCAATGTTGTAATTCTAAGAAAATTAGGGCTACAGCTATCCAGACTCATCGTGCCTCATTCCAGGGCATAATGAACATGTACAAAGGTACAATATAATGGTCTACAGTTTTACATCCCCAGAATTATCTCAGATTGTGTGTTTATTGGTTTAATACCCACATAAGAATCTAATGTTCATTTATTATGAGGTTCAGCTATGTGTAGTTATTTTTGGATATTGGACAAATGGAACAGACTAAAGCCAGATATGGACATCAGGCCGATTTGTAATTCAGGGAATGATGACAGCACAACATAAAAGAAGCTAATGAAACAGGACTATTTTTTTCTTTTTCTTTTTTTACTGGAGTTTTCTAGCTCAGTTGCAGAAAATAATTTACGCTTAAAAAGTTAAATCTACTTAGTGTGATATATTGGAGTGGCAATGCAGTAAAAAGCGCTCAGCCACATAATCCCCTCTTAGCCATTTGAAACATTTATCTCGCAGAAGTGTGTATTCAGAAAGTGTTTGAAAATTTAAGTCCAAAACAAAACGACAAAAGATAACTTGTATTCATTCAAGAGGAGGCCAAAAGATTTCTCATAGAGAAAGTTTAGACAACGCAAGTGCCTACAAGACAAGATTTTTTTTTTCAGTCACTCGAAGATGACCACAGATATTCAATGATCATTGTCCGACCCCTCCAAGATGGTCTTCATGTCTTTGGGTACCTTGACCTGAATTAGGGCCGCAACAACTAATCGATTAAATCGATAATAATCTATTATGAGAATAGTTGGCACCTATTCTCATTATTGGTTAGTAAGGGAGAGAGAAAGATATATATACATATATATATATAAATAACACAAGGCCGATGTATAAAGTCCGAAATGGTGATATGGATATATATATATAGATATATATATAGATAGATAGATAGATAGAGAGAGAGAGAGAGAGAGAGAGAGATTTTTTAATGAATTACAATGTGTTTCAGCCAAAAGACATTGGATTCCTGTCAACTGTTCAACGTGCACATGCACAATCTAATGAATGTATGCATGGCTATGTGCACATGCTCTTAAAAATACACACTTAATCCTTACTTGCACAACTGCCATTTGCATTGTTCGTACATATGTGTGTGTACATACATATGCATAAATGTTTTTCCTATGTGTAAGGTACACTGAGTGCCATTTAAACCTATTAACTTTAACATTCCTTGATCATTTGCAAAACACGCAACTCTACTGTAAAGCTGAATGGGATATGATGTGCCTATGTAAATGTCAGCTGCCTAATATATGAGAAAAGAGAACTCCGCAAACACTTGAATATGTTAGGGCCTGTGTCAATAAGCTTTTGTTTGCTTCAAGTGGGTTTTGTATTCTCATACATGCAGCAGGTCAAATGCAGCTCAGGAGATCAAAAACAGGTCAAATGTACCCATCAATCAATTCTGAATGATGTCTCAAATGGATGTCAAATCGATGCCATGGACACAAGCCCAAAGCCCATTCACACACGCTCAAGCCCATGAACATAGTGTCTTAACGAGCAAGAAATATTATATGTTTATGAAAGGTCTGTCCATTTTATTGTGATATTTTAGTTATAGGTAAAACCTGGTGAGCACTCCTGACTACTTATTTGTCTTAGATATGTCAACAGTAAGACCTGACCATAATTTGTACTTAGTTCTCACCCACCTTTTAAGGTTGCAGCACCCCTGGTTAAATTTTCCATTAAATAAAAAATGAAAACTTTAATAGGGAGGGTTGGTACCCCCTATATTGGCCACAGCAACTTTGCAACCCCAGGAACTATTGATGCAATATATGGGCCGCCCGAACATATCAGCCGAAAATGTCACTTTTGGCAAAATGCCAAAGGTGACATTTTCTGGCTCATATAGCGGTGCATCCATTCTTTCTCTCCTCCCTCTGGGCGCTGCTCTGTGTCCCAGAGCGGAGTAGAGAAACTGTCATAGGCGACCGGTGTCTCTCCCCGCATCGCTCAGCCTCCTGTCACAGATCGGCAGAGCAGTGTGGGTGGAGACAGCCAGCGCTGTCAAAGCAGGCTGAGCTCCACTCGCTCACTGACACAGGAAGAAGATCGGGTACAAGCAATCAGTGATCAGTGATCGCTGAGTGTTTGTAAATAATTGAGGACAGAATATGTTGACTAAATCATAAAAGTTTATTAAAAAATAAATAAAAATAAAATATTTGAAACAATTTGAAAAAGTCAAAATAAAAAACATTTTGGGTTTCGGCCTGACATTTTTTTTTTCATTTTGGTTTTGAAATTTTTATTTCGGTGCACCTCTACCAGGAACTCAAGCGTCACTATCTCATTAACTAAGTCACTGCGATCGATATATAAATAATTGCCAAGTAGTTTAAAGATGAACTCCAGTTAAATAACTTGGATCACATATTGGAGCTGCTTTACCTGCTAAAGGATGTATATTATAGTTAACTATTTCCTAGAAATTACATTGCACTGCCAAACAGTGCAGGCAGCTTGGCAACCTGAATTTGTTTCTACTGACGTTAGAGAAATACAGAAGGGTCATCGCTGTACCCTCAGCTTGTGATGGAAAAGTGAAGCAAGAGCATTCATCCATCTATTCACTCTGCATTCTCCTTCTATCAGCTTGTTCCTTGTCAGGACATGTGTACTGCACCAAACCAGATTGGTCCTGATAGCGATTCTTTATATATGCCTAAAGTTCAAATGTAATCACTAAAAATAAATCAACCCATTACCGTTGAAATGACTGGTCTTGGCTTCTTTGGCAATTTTGTGTCCATTGTCAAGAACCAATTTAATGTTGTGGTGGAAAGGGACTGAAATTACTGCAATGTAAGTTAAAATGCATTGTGATTGATTTTCACCCCAATTTCAAGCATCTGTTCAAAGCCAATAAATGGCAGATTGCTGTGGAATTTCCAGTTTCAACCAGCCTTGACGTGAATAAAAAGTTTGAAGGATTCAAGTGCACGGCCAGCATAATCAAGACACATTGCCATCACACCACCGTTGTTGGCTCCAATCAGCAGAATATTGGGGGAACACAATGAGCAACACAACTGCTGCACTGCACATTCAAAGAGGGTTCTACTTTTTAATATATTGTTCTGAAAATGAGCAACTTCTTTCAAAGATATGTTTTGCTTCAATTATGCCAACAATTCAGCCAATCTAAATCTTTAAATTTTCTTCTTTGCATTCTTTTTTTAAATTTGATTTGTACACGTTTGGGCATTTGCAGTTAGATGGTTACTATGCTAACATGCCTACTGTGCGGTGACCAAAGTGAAAAGAGGTTAATAAGACGTCACTCGTCTCTATGGTGACCGGGTGTCAATATGCGTAATGCACAAAAGTGATAATTTTTAAAGATTTGTTGTTATTATAGGTGTAACTAAGGAGGGGGCAGCAAGGTCAGTTGCTCAGACTTCAGGGGGTAATATCACAGTAGCAGTAAAAAAAAATAGTTATAAAGACTTCAAAATATAAAACATGGTCATATGACATTTTCCCATTACTATAATACTGCTGCATAGATAAGAGTAGGCTATACCACACATAACACAGCCCCCTTGTGAGCATAAAACAACCTTCTACATTATGATGACACTTTCATTGGGGTAGTGGCAATAAAAGAGTCAAGCATTGTTGAATCAGAATCCATATCTGATGCAAAGCATACATTGCATCATAAAGATGGTGGAAATTTAACTAGAATTGTGCATGATCCAACAAGTTCAGAGCATTACTGTAAACCATGGGCCTAAAGTGCAAGTTTGCCTAGAAAGCTGCCCCTTTAGAGAGGAACCTTGGTGGGGTAAGGGAAAATCAAATGACAGCAGGTACAATTACAGTAGCTGCTAACTTTTAAGAACCAAATACTATCTAGTCTGACTGTCTAATCTAATCTATCTAGTCTGACTAGTCTAATCTAGTTTGACTGCACATGAAGTCTAGCACGTTCTTCCATGAAGCTAATTCTTTGTAGGGTTTCTTCCCTTCTGCGCAGCCATCTTGAATTCATGAGACAGCTGTCACATCCTGATTACTCACAGCCTGCTATTCACTGTGCATGAACAAGATCTGCACTGCAGGGAAACTGGTCTTGTAACCTCTGGAAATATGTGATGTGAAGTGTGGGGAGAAGAGCAAGGGGACATCATCCTCCCTAGGCAAGGAAGTGGAAGCAAGTACCACCAAAAAAAGGTACTCGCTTCCCAATTAAAAATAACAATAAAATTGCCATTGTATAAGAAGCTTGGAGGGTGTGCGGATGGAGATAAGTCTTATTCTTGTGCGAAGGTCCGACTTATTGAGAAAAATTGATTCACAATCTGAATGCTGTCAACAGAGTGGTCACATTGGCCATGCAGGGAAGGCAGGTGTGCATGGCAACTTTGTCAACACATTTGTCTATCTGAACCCTTGCTTGGAAAACTAACTTTACCATTACAAGTTTGCTGTGCATAAAGCTGACCTCCTGGGAGATATAAAAAAAGAAAGATAATTAAGTTGAGCTTTGTACGCCTTACAAAAATAACTACATACATGCAACTGTGCCCATATTTGTATTGATATCATCCTTCAGCCATACCTTACACGGGAGCCCTAACAGGAGCCAATCTGGCTCTGTTGTGTGCACATGTGCAGACAGGAGGAGAGAGCAGAGTTGATCACTTTTTGGTTTTCTACTGCTTTTACATTTTCCAATCAGCAGGCTGCAGGCAGGGGGTTAAAGAACTCTGTATTTCTCAACTTTTACACAGAAAGTAGTGTCATCCTCCCCGCTGAGCTGTCTGGCAGAGATGTATGACTAACAAACGTGGCTAGACAGAAAAATCAGCTCACATATGTGCATAAATGTATGCCCGGAGTCCACCTTTAATTTTGTCTCATGGGCTCACCTTCCCTGTACCTGGAAAGCTGTTGCAGAACGGCTCATGATACATTGATTCATTTTGCATGTGTCTTATTATAAAAGGGTTTTGGCCTGAGATAATGCATTTTCTATTCTCCAAATCTCCAAATCCATTATTCTGCTTTGGGATCTCTGGAGGCCATTAAAATGGACAGACCTGTATTCCTTCTGACGATGTATTACGCTTATAAATCCATTGCATTTTGGTGGAAATCCCAGTGCTCTTGTGCCTCACTCATGGATATTTCTAGATAAGACTTTTCACCTATGAATCAATTGTGTTCTTACGCTTAATATTCTAACTAGGTCCTCTGAAAATGTGTACTGCGTGGTGGTGTATTTCATCATGCTTACTATATATAGTATACCCGACATTTTCCTTGGTAATACATGGAGATTAAAGAGACACTGTGGCCAAACGATTAATTTCAGAAAAATCCTCTCATTCGATTATAGGCGCATTTGACATATTTTATATGTGTTATTTAGCTGTAAAAGTCTCTCTTGTGTAGATACCCACAAGCCTTGGCACTGCTGCTGGGTGCCGCCATCTTGGATGTGAAGTAATCTGCCCCAGCAGACTCAGAGCTGTCACTCAAGATTATGCGGTTACCATTTGTTTCTAGTTTGACTATTTTTTTTTTTTTAGTGTTGAATCAGTTTTTATTAGTATTTTTTAACAGTTCCTTAACAATCAGTATCAAAACTCAAGAAGGGTACAAAAAGTACAGTCAGTACAAATACAACGAGGATATCAGGCTACATGAATATATGCATTGAGCAATGGTGTACTGGTGTGATCATTCAAGCATTAGTGGGAAGGTGACCTAGATTCGGTCACACAATACGAAAAGCTAAGGCCTTTCTATGTTATGCATAATTCCACCATAGTGAGGAACAACACCACGATGACTATGTGTACATTATAGATCCAGTGGGTGTCACCAGTGCATGTTCAAAAATTGTAGCTCATGTCAACATTGGCCGGTACCTTCTCTGGCCCAACATTTCAAACAACCTGATATGTCAGGAAAGTTGTAGAAAGGGAGGGGAACCTGAAGAGGGAAACTAATAGAGGGGAGAAATGTGGAAGAAAGAAAGAGGGGGGTGGAGGGGAGGGGATTGGGGGCAAGGGAGGGGGTCACAGCTTGTGAGCTGAGGTTGTGTATCGAGACTTGGTGTCCCTTTCGCCCTCAGGGTATTGCACTAGTTTGACTATTTTTGATGTGGGGGTGCACTGGGGGCCCCAGCATGCATTTTGGATTGCTCAGCCTCCAGTGCATCCCTGCACTTTTTGAGGAGGAGTGGGCTACCTCCAGGTACACCTGCATTTAATCTATCGACTGCATTAATATGCTCCAACATGGAGACTCATGAATAGAGTTAGGACCACACTTCACAGAGGAGCCTTGACAGGGCAGTGTGGTTTCTACATATTTTTGGCCAAAGGTTTGTGCAACTAAAACCTGTGTTTTTAACGCATACTGTTAGACAGGGTAATGTGTTTTGTTGCAGGCTAGCTGGCAAGTGTGCTGGGGACTCTTTGTTTTTTGTATTGTTGTAAGCCTTTCCATGTGCACCTTGCTACCAAGGCTTGTTATAAATTTATGCGGTGACCACATATTTCTAGTTTGACTATTTTTGATGTGGGGATGCACTGGGGGCCCCAGCATGTTTTTTGGATTGCTGGCCTTCCAGTACTTCCCTGCACCTTTTGAGGAGGAGTAGGCTACCTCTAGGTACACCTGCATTTCATTTATCGACTGCATCAATATGCTCCAACATGGAGACTCATAAATAGAGTTAGGACCACACTTCACAGAGGAGCCTTGACAGGGCAGTGTGGCTTCTACATATTTTTGGCCAAAGGTTTGTGTAACTAAAACCTCTGTTTTTAACGTATAGCCAGTTGGTTAGACAGGGTACTTTGTTTTGTTGCAGGTCACTGGCAACTGTGCTGGGGATTCTTCTTGTATTTTGTACTGTCACTCAAGTGACTCTCTATAGCAGGGGTAGGCAAATCCGGCCCTCTAGCTATGCCTGTGGCTTTCAGAGTCTTGCAATGCCTAATGGGATTTGTAGTTGCACCACATCTGAAGGGACAGTCTTTGCCTGCCCCTGCTTTATAGCAGTCCCCTTCACTCCTCCCATGGAGGTCAGGGGTGAAGGATCTGGGTCAGCACAAGCTCTGGGATGGAGGGAGCTGTGTTAGGAAATTAACTCTTCCTGGTGAAGTCATTTTCTAGAAGGTTTAGGGGCACATAGCAAGTTATCAAAAAATCAATTATGGAAAGGAAAAAATACTGCAAGTGAGCATTGAATATACTTGACTTTTCTGTGCTTTTACCTGATATTTTGGTGACAGCGTTTAAATGAAACTTTATGACATTTAGTTCACTAATGTGAGATAAGTATTACCGCTCACATGTTATGCAATTTATTTTCTTTAATTAGATGTATTTTTTGTCACTCAATTTCACCTAGAAGCTTCTATACTTCATTGTTCAAACTAAAGTAGATGTAGCAATGGCAGCATGGAATTCCTCCAGGAAGACAAAAGGTGCCCATACACGGTCAAGTATGTTTGAAAACTTTGGTCGATCGTACGATGTTCGCATGGTTGGTGGCGTTTCCGTCCGTCAAAAGTCGCACGATTAACACTGCACATGCGCAAACAAAAATAATTGGTAGTTAGTGGTAGTTAGAAAAAACACCTGGATGACTTGCGGTAATTGACCGCAAGTCATCCAGGTGTTTTTTCTAACTACCACTGATTGAACCTTGCGATAATCGGGGCCGGATGGGGCCGTTGTACGACAATCGTACGACGGTTCGATCATCGGACAAAAAGTTTTGTCCGATAATCGTAAGGTGTATGGGCACCTTTAGTGAGGCAAACAATAGTGCACCATGCCTTTGCAATGAGTGTAAACACTAATGGGTTTGCATGGCCTACATGTGCTCCAGCAATGGCAGCATGGAATTCCTCAGGGAGGATTTAGCGATGGAGAAAATAGTGGATTATTTCTTTGCATCGAGTGCAAACACGGTTGCTCCACCAAAAGCACAGATGAAAGAGTGAAAAAGCAGGAGCACATTTGGGAGACAGGGACAGACCTTGTCACCCTAAAACTAAAAGTACTTGAACAAGGACCAGGAAAGATGCAGATTTAAAAAGACTGTTTTTTGAAAGTTCATTAACCAGTTGACATCCGCGGTGTTAAACCCCCTTCCCATCCAGGCCATTTTTCAGTATTCAGCGCTGCGGTACTTTAACTGACATTTATTCCGTCATGCAGCGCTGTACTGAAATGAATTTTATACCCTTTTTTGGGGACAGATAGAGCTTTCTTTTGGTGGTATTTATTCACCACTGGGGGTTTTATTTTTTTACTATATTAAGGAAAAATTACCGAAATTTAAAAAAAAAACAGTTTCCCCTATATTAAATGATAAAACATTTATTATTACCCAATTTTTTGGTAAAATATAAAAGATGACAGATGCAGCAGTGCCGTCCGTCCGTTTTTTTACTACGGGCGGACGGCAAGAGGTTAAACTGTTAAAGGTTTTTTGATATATACATTTTTGTTTTTATGGGTCCTTTAACAAGTGATGCATCCATGATTGATGCTGTATTCTTTCCTAGTGTTTACAGTGAGGAAGTTGGCTTGTCCATTTTTGGAAGATTTTCGGCTCTCAGGGATACATCTGACCAGGCACAATGGTTATGCGGTACATTATGTGTTAAGGTGCACATTTTTGGCCATAAAAGTTTCATATTCATTAAACTGCGAAACTGTAAGATCCACCTCGACCCAAGGTGGCTCCAAACCTGAACCTCATTCCTATTAATGGCCAGAATTAATGGCCAATTACCAAGCACATCACAGAATAGCTGCTGAGGAGGATTGTTGATGACCATTCTGAAGACAAAAAGTGATGAGACATCCCAAATATTTATGGTTGTGACCAGAACAGGTGGGGGGGAAATTTTCCAACAGGAACACCTGTTCCAGTGACAATTAAGAGGGGATTTCCTGTTGTTGGGCCACAAAGTAATGATAGAATAAATAAAAAAGGAATCGCAATAATAAAAAAAAAATCTGTTGGGTTCTAACCATTTTCTACTCCATTCAAAACAAACTAAGAATGTTTTGACTGGAGATAGCCTTTGAGAATTAGCCGCATATTGCTTTTTAATTAAGCAGTCACTTCTTACTTTCTCAACAAATTACTTTTAGAGCTAGTCACATCCACATTTGATCCCGCTTGTCGTGTCATTACTGAAACACAGAAAAGTCAGAGGTGTGAGATGTGCACTGTGGAAGAAGAAGCCAGCAGATGACACCTGTGCCTCCTCTGGTCCCACCATTGTTCGAAGGCAACAGATGTGATTCTGATTTCCCGATAATTTGTTCCATAACAAACTGTACGAGACAGCACAGGGATGGAGGTGAGGTGACAGACAGTGTGAATCACACAGACAAGCAAAACCATTTGTCAAACCAAGTTCCCAAAATACCTAGTTATTAAGTTGAGCTCCTTTGTTCAGAGTTCTGCAGTTCAACGTGCTGTCTGTGATAATGAAGAGATCCAGTTCAAACTAAGAAGCATCACTTAATACACGCTGCAGGTAAGTCAGCCAGTCACTCCCCCCGTCATTGCCTGTAAAGTAGGAGTATGTGGGGTACAGGCTCTTAATTGAGCTGGGATGAGTCAGTGTTTGACTTGTTCATTGATCTACCTGTGCGATGTACTTCAAGTTTCAAGATAATAGGCAGCAACAAAGAAGACATTTCACCCACCGAAGATAAAGTGTCATTTGTAGAAGTCTGATTACAGATCACAGCGCATTGAATACTTACTGCAGCAAAATGTACAGTCATGCCTCTATTAAGAGACACATTAAACTTCAGTGAATTTGGTTGTACAATGACACAAACATGGCAGCAGACAAGCACTACCCATTGGGATGTTGATCAGATAGTATAGAGTGTAGCCATGTTCCTTTTGTCTCTCAAGCCTCTGTACTGGGTAATGATTCTGCCTTTCATGTTAAACTTTGGTGTGGTACTGTGCAACCACATGATGTCATCAATGATGTAGGAAGGGAAAATGTTGATGAATCCCCTGTTAGTTCAATATCACAGAGCAGACTGTGCGGCACATTGGTCCTAGTTAGGTATGGACCTTGGAAAAGGCACCTTGAGGAAGCTTTTCAGGGCTTTTCACCTCACTTTTGTATGTCCACAACATATAACAGAAGGTCTTCTCACAAGAGTCAATCCATTACAAACATCCATTCAAATTCATCCTCCAGATTAGTTCTCTACTCCATTTGTTAAGCACCAAAGACTGAGTTCATCTGCACAAACCCTCTAAACAGAAAATTTCTGCCTTAAAAAAAAACACCCACCTAGGGTGGCATGTGTGTTCACCCATCCACATTTTCCCTGGCCTGATTCCACAGCCCTCAACACACACAGACCCAAATTCTTATCATGCACAGGCTTTATTCTGTAGCCTAAAACCAAACTTCCACAACCTAGGCAACAGTACAGTAGCACCCTATCCCTGGGTCATCCGGGGCTGGTTGTCACAATATCTATAAATAATTATGAAAAGGGCCTAAACCTGTACAAAAATTAAGGAAGTCTTGTCTGTTACTCTGTAATGGCAAAATAAACTTGTACTGAGAAAAAAAAAGCATTAGGGTTCCCCACAATTGATACCAGGCCCTTTAGGTCTGGTAGGAATGTTAGGGGGGATCTCCAATGTAAAAAAAAGTGTTGGGTTCCCCCCAAAAGTCATACAAAACCCTGGTATCGGGGAAGAATTTTAAGGGGAACCCCAACACCAAAAAACAAACAAACCATGGGCTCCCCCTAAAATTCCAAACCAGACCTTTAATCTTGTCACTGGCCTGGCAGGTCAAGAAAGGGAGGGGGAGAAGCGAGCACCCCCATCCCTCCCCCCCTCAGATGGGTAAAACAGAGTCGCTGTATATATTTCTTCTGTGTATTTAGCAGTTTTCCAGGAGTTTGGATTTAAATATCACTCCACACTTAACCGTAATGACTTCCAATAACTTTATAATTATAATTTCATAATTATAATCATTTTAATTGATAAACATTTTAATTTCCACAAATGATTATATACTCACATGTAAATGGAGTTACAAATTTTCACCTCACTCCTACCCTCACTGTCTATACAGAAACAAGGTTTCATAGGGGCTGACAGTTAAAAGGAAAAAAAAAAGTGTATTTTTGCCACTCTAGATGTGTAGTGACTTTTACCGCCTACACTGAAGGTTCCATCAGGGAAACATTTAAGGATATGGATAGGCTGATGGACCTTCTACTAAATTAAATACGACAAGTATGCACTGTAAAAGGCAGCGCAATATAAGTCACGGACAATGGAATTTTAACCGCACGCGGATAGTGCACCAAGCCAGATGGATCTCGGTGTTTAATCTAAGAGTTTGTAATTTTAAAAGCACATTATGGTTGTTATTTATTGACACATGCAGCACAAATTGAGTCACTTTATTATTTCAGGCAAGCATCGGACAGTTTTTAAAGCCCCCTGAAGAATGTGTTTTAAATGCTTTGTAAATTGGTTGTTTTATAGAGTAATGTATTTTATTAAACCCCTGTAGGACTGTAAGCGTCCTCTAATTATTTCTGGATGCTTTTGCAGATATTTTCCTGAAGACTGTTTGTTTGCAGAAATCATTACTGCAAACATATACTACAGTCCTCCCGCACAAAAATTCCTTCTATGGGTCAACTGCCGCTTGATGAATAGTATTGATAAAACTGATTTACAAAAGGACAAAAACATCTAAGTGAAACCTTGACATTTCAGCATTTCCCAACCTGCTAGTTGTTAAAGGGAAATATGGCAAATATAAATGAAAGTACGTACTTTCTGGTTATAGTTAACCTGTGAAACTTTAGCACGTACTTGGACAATCCGTATTTTTTCCTAAAGACATTATTTTTTAAGGTATAATGAGTGCATCATTCAATGCTGTAAACACAATGGTGGACAATTATCACTTTTAAAGGGGCCTCCTGGTTTACACACTGACCAGTCTGATTCCCTTAAGAATCTATTAATAATCAAATGGTAAAAATGTTAACATTGTTTGGAAATACACTATATTGGCAAAAGTATTGGGACAACCTTCCAAATCATTAGATCCAGGTGTTCCGTGACATTTCCTTGCTACTAAATATACCACGGTCAACTGTTAGTGGTATAATAACAAGGTGGAAGCAACTGAGAACAACAGCAACTCAGCCACCAAGTGGTAGGCCACGTAAAATGACAGAGCGGGGTCAGCGCATGCTGAAGTCATCAACTGTCTGCAGAGTCAATAGCTACAGAAGGTGTGGCCTTCAGATTGGCACAACAACAGAGCTTCACGGAATGGGTTTCCATGGCCGAGCAGCTGCATCCAAGCCTTACATCACCAAGTGCAATGCACAGCGTCGAATGCAGTGGGGTAAAGCACACCACCACTGGACTCTAGAGAAGTGGAGATGTGTTCTCTGGAGTGACGAATCACGCTTCTCTGTCTGGCAATCCGATGATCGTGTCTGGGTTTGGCGATTGCCAGGAGAACGGTACTTGCCTGACTGCATTGTGCCAAGTCTAAAGTTTGGTGGAGGCGGCATTATGGTGTGGGGTTGTTTTTCAGGGGTTGGGCTTGGCCCCTTTGTTCCAGTGAAGGGAACTCTAAAGGCATCAGCATACCAAGACATTTTGGACAATTTCATGCTCCCAACTTTGTGGGAACAGTTTGGGGATGGCCCCTTCCTGCTCCAACATGACTGTGCACCAGTGCACAAAGCAAGGTCCATGAAGACATGGATGAGTGAGTTTGGGGTGGAGGAACTTGACTGGCCTGCACAGAGTCCCGAACTCAACCCGATAGAACACCTTTGGGATGAATTAGAGCGGAGACTGCGAGCCAAGCCTTCTCGTCCAACATGAGTACCTGACCTCACAAATGCCCTTCTGGAAGAATAGACACACTTCTAAACCTTGTGGACGCCTTCCCAGAAGTGTGGAAGCTGTTATAGCAGCAAAGGGTGGGCCAACTCAATATTGAACCTTACGGACCAAGACTGGTATGCTATTAAAGTTCATGTGCATGTAAAGGCAGGCGTCCCAATACTTTTGGCAATATAGTGTATCTTCCTTATACCCCCCTGGAATCAAGTACCTTTCCAACATTAACAATATTTCTGCATGTGAGTGGGCAACCAAGCAATGCAACATCTTCTCTGCCTTTATTTTGAGAGTTTACCATTACAAAGAGGTCTGTGATCATCCAATAATCAGCAGCAGTAAACCAGTGAGTTTGCTCTAGTGAATGCAATTTATTGGTTTAAAAAGGATCATGCTAGATGATGCTTCCCACAACAACCAGTCAGCTTCCCTCTAACGTATAGATTAGAAAGTGAGAAGGAAAAACAAATTAGTTGTTACAGCAGAAACAAAATGCTCCCTTTAGAATGCATTCCAGTAATAAGGCCCACCCTGTGTATTGGGATAACAAACTGCACTCCACCTATTTTGTACCTCCCACTACTTATGACTACTCTAGCAAATAGATTGCTAACCTGGCAGGCCTTGTTCCTGCTTTCCAAGCTTTTAGGAGCATAGTATTCATGGAACCAGATAGGTCCTTATCTCCTAAGACCTGGGATTCAACAGCTGTGCAGTGAAAAGCCAGCAACAGTTAAACAGGGTAGTGAACTACTCCTGAGGGGCCACAAAGAACCTGCCAGGAGTCTGATGAGATCCAGGTTCCACACCGCCTGGGTCCATTTGGCAAGATTAGTAGCACTGGAATTCTTTCCATTTTGATTCTGCAAAGCAGATAAAGAGGGAACTCCAGAGGTGAAAAGGTTTAAATAAGCTGAACCGATCAAATGGATTCACCAGAGCATCCACTGCTAAGGCTAGAGGATCCCGGGTCCTGGCGACAAAATTGCTCAATTTATCGCCGAAGCTGGAAGCCAGGAGGTCCAAATTTGGGATTCCCCATCTGCTACAGAAGTCTTGAAACGCGGGTAAAGGGACTGTTCCCCTAAGTCAAGATGTTGATGACTGAGGAGGTCCATCTGCCAATTTTAATGCTGAGAATGCGCATTATGGACAGTGCTGTAGCGTAGAGCTCTGCCCTAGCCAGAAAATGGTCGGCTTCTTCTTAAGCTGCAAGACTTCTGGTTCCTTCCTGATGTGTGATGTACATGACAGAATGCAGGCTTGGAAAATTTTGAAAGTACAAGGTTTAGGATGAGATTCGGTCCTCGGCTTGACCTTGGACTTGAAGAAACTAAAGGTCTGCTTCTTATTTTGATGGGGCAATAGGTGTTCTTTCCTCCTATCTCTTGCTTCATAAATTTGCCTGTGACACATGAAGTGTTGCAGCACAAAGCTCTAGAGCATTAACTCTGAGGTGAATAGCTGGAGACACAGTTAACGCATGCCAGACTCCGCAAAGGGCAAGGTCCTAGACTTACTGCAGTAGTGGTTTGGAAGCTCCATGTGGCCACAGTCACAGTCACAGTAACCAGGACTGGTGATCACCAATGCAGGGCCTAGGGAAACAAAGCCCATCCCAAACAGTCTTTACGCCACCGTTAGACATACTCCCTAAGGGGTCTTTAAGGATGGGATTCAACCAGATGGGTGCATCACTGGACCTGTAAAGCTCTCTGCGGCTAATTCATTAAGCACACAAAAGGGGAATTTATCAACACTGGAGCAGACAAAATCTGGAGCAGTTGCCAAAGACAAGCAATCAGCTTCTCTCTTCAGTTTGTTCAGGTTAGATTTGAAAATGAGAGAAGCTGATTGGTTGCTGTGCACAGCTGCTCCAGTTTTTGTCTGCTCCAGTTTTGATAAACTGCAAAGTGAGTTCTTCCACCTCTGCAGCATCTGGAGAATCTTAATAGACGAAAAAACAATCTTGAAAAAGATGTCAAGTCAAATAAACAGGTTTGCTTCTGTATGAGGCAAGCAGATGTTGATTCTCCTAGAACACTAGCAAAAAACTGAAGCATGATGGTAGTGGAAGGAGTTATACTGTCTGTACATCAATTCTTTTGTGGCTAGTGTCCAATTCTCCTGGGGGTGGCAGTATAACCCAGTTGTCTAAGAATCACTCTACCATGGAGAACCTTACGGCTGAGCTGAAGGACACGACTGGTTCATTCGCACATACATGGTTCTACTGGGACCAATTTGTAGACTCCCCGGATTACACAACGCTCCTTTAGTGCCGTGTCAGCTGCTGGGCTCCGCTGTCCCCAGGGGGCGATGGGCTTCTTTTCTCTATATTCCTTTTCTTTGACATACTTGTCTATGACCTTTCTCTTCTTCCTCCTTCCACTCTTCTTCCTTGGCTGCTTTCTCGTGTTTTACTACTAACAATACTCGTCATATCTTCTGTTACTCTTTGTGTGTTTATAAAATTTGAAAATCTCCACTGATTTACGGGCGCAATGATGTGTACTGTAGACCTGGGACCACACGAGGCAGACTGTGATGTGCGATCGCTTCCTATATTTTCACTGCTTATTCTGCTTATGGAACCTATTGTGTCTTGGTACATGTACAAACGCTATCCATAGAGTTTATATTTTTTTTCTTGTACTGCCTGTATGTCAGAGGTCTTTAAAATAAAGAATTTGAAAAAAAGAATCACTCTACCCTATGTACCTTAATGAACGATTAAGGAACTTTGTTTTCTTATGTTTTATTTTTTCTTTTAAAAATGTGCATGCAAAACACGAGAGCTACAGCTAATTAGTCAAACCTTAGTATTAGCCTAAGTATAGTACCTTAGGGAAATACATAAGCACTTTCTCTTACAAAGTTCTCCTGCAGTTTACATGATGAGGATACCTAAACTAACAAATCCCCTAGGCAGTACTAATTCCTGCTTTCAAGTGGTCATTTGAGATACAAATGCATTGTTTCTGCAAGAGGTAGAATCACAATAGAGCCTGGAACAATATAACTGTGGCCACAATCCATTCTCCGACTTGTACTGAAATTGTATACATGAATGCAAAAAGGACATTACCATCACCTCATGCCTGTAAAAAAAAATACACACTCGTTTCAGGTCAAATGTACTGTTCTACTAGGACAGTAATATGATTTATGCCACTCTAGAAATGATGCCGTTTGACAGATTTAATAAAGCAAGAATCTGTTTTTCCTAAATGCTCCCTTGATGCTTTTTTTTACTGAGCTTTGTCTGCTAAAAAGTAGGATTATCGTTTTTGTCAAGGTTAAGTCAGAATGCTTTACATATTGTTCCGCTCCCATGGTATATATCAAGGTCTGCTATTGTTTGAGACTAATCACCGGCCCACCCCTTTGTCCTATTGTTCCTTATGCATAAAAATAATATGCAGATGTGGCAAGTTAGAACGGGATTTTCATTCAGCCGATGAAAGTCTGGTGATTTATAGCATTTTGGGGACAGTGCAAATGAGAACCACAAAAGCAATAAGACTGCATACTGGAATCACTGGAATGCATTTGCATATTTATGAACGGGCCAATGAGCAGCAGCTGTCATAGTGCCATATCATGTTGAGAGAGCACTGTCATATCATCATGTACTACCAAGGGGAAGAAACGTGACTCACAGTGACGCCTACACAACTACTTTATGGAAAAACCTACTGAAAAATACTGACAGTTTTAAACACTAACTAACAACTAAAGCTATGTAATTTAGAAGAGAGCGTACCTATGGCACTTTCTGTGCTAATGCTCAGGGGTTTAAATGAAGGAGGGGCCCATGGCAGATGTTCAAAAGTAGTTACATAGGGTGATGAGAAGTAAGGTGGGAAGAATAAGGGCAACAGGACTACTTCTGTACGGTAAAATGTTTAACATAGACCAAAACTTAAAAGGTTAACATTTGCTATGTTATAGGGAACACCTAAAAATGTTAATAGTGCTTATGCATGAGATTTGGTGTGAGAGGTGGTGAGGTCACTATTCAGATGATCACTTTCCTGAAGGCTTGCTGGACAGAAAGCTTTACTTGCGGACCCGGGGTGCAAAAATCCTTCTGCTTCAATCATTCTGTGGATCAGTGCTTTGCAGACTCAAGAGAGGGTTGATTGAGGTATGCTTCCAGAAGGCTCTTTAACTTGCCCGTGTTGTTTCCCTTTGCATTGCTCAAGTGACTTTGAGCTGTCTCTGAGCTTCTTCAAATTACTTTTGTGTTCACATTGACTTGCATATGAAAGCATTTGAGATACAATTATATGCCTGTGTACATGAGCCATAAGGCCCAACACTGCCTTTCTGACAAAGCTGATATTGTGATTTAGTATTCTGTCGCTATCTGTACGTGTGTGCAATGTACACATTATTGTGCATTGTTGATTGCACTCACTCTGGCTGATTGAAATGTCAGAAATGCTGAAAATCCTGACCACCCAGTGTCCTAGCAACCAACCAATGATGTGTTGACTACCTGCTCTTCCCAGCATCCAACCTGCTGACATCATTCAACCACCCTGGCAGCGGGTGGTTGGTTGCAAGGATGCCAGGCAGTCCTAGCAACTAGCACCAGCAGCAGTGGAAGTTGACAGCAGCAGTTTGCCGACCCACGGAGCAGTGCCCACCTTCAAGTGGTGCCCAGGGCATGTGTGGATATGCCACTGGTACCAATACTGCAGGGCCAGTTCATTCTCAACCTAACCACTGAACCATCACATTCTCAAACAATTCATCCCCACACAGCTACCTCCTCATGTATCATTTCCCCCTCCTCTTTCAGATTGTAAGCCCTCAGGGGCAGGGCCCTCCTTACCATCCTGTCTTGAATTGTATTGTAATTGTATTTTCTTCCTTATATTGTAAAGCGCTGCACAAACTGTTGGCGCTATATAAATACTATGTAATCATAATAATTCTAATGCTTCCCCTAAGCTCCCACTCGGGAGATTACATAAAAATAAGATATTAGTAATTTGAAAACATGAACACTGAGTCTGTTCATTGTGCTTCTCTCACAATATGTATAAAAGCCCTCAGATTTAGGTATGACATTAAAAGAACTTTCTGTTCATGTTGGTCCAATCCTATGTAAGCAATATTTCTACAAAGGTCATTTGCACTCTAAGCTAAGAACATCATGACTGGAACTTGCCATTGCTCAGATAGTGCCAGAAGTTATACAGTTCAAGAAGACTAATATGTCTTAGGGCTGAACCTTGTACTTAAAGTGCCATTTATCCTGGAAGTGCAGAGGCGTTGGCAGCGCCTCCGAGATGCCAATTTAAAAAAGGTCACATCAGAACACAGTTCAAGTCAGTAAAGTTATAAATGGCATGTACAATTACAAGCAACCAAAACAAAGTGAGAAGAGATAGCTCTGCGGAAGGCTTTAATCCTGCTGCCTATCAATATTCTGTCTGCAATAGAAAGAAGACCCTAGCACTTGTCCCAAAATAAAATTGTTCATTTTAAATGTAATTGCTCATTTGTGACAACAGAAGATTCCTTTATAAGCTGTATTGCCTTTCTTTCTTTTCGTATACTCATTCTGAATGTGTGACTTGATAAAGAATACAAGAATAAAGAGAGGAGAAACAAAAAAAGATAAAAGATTGGAAGGGAAAAGGCAGTATATTCCATTTGTCAGGTATTTATCCATCAATGTGAGTTGTTTCTACCTCTTTTCAGCACTATCTGCTTTTTAGGGGGAAAGGCTGACTTAAAATATAGTTATAAAGTAATCATTATACTTTTTTGACCCTCAGGTTGTCACATAAAGTATTGCAACGCAATGCGTTGAGGACACCTGACGCCAGAAGGAGTAGAATGATAAGTGAGGCTTGCTCTTATTTATGCATTGTGCCAGCTGAAAAAAGTCTCTCAGTCTGTTCAGGATATGCCGTGAATATTTTTCATGCTCCCTGCACACCCCTTACCTTTCTGTCGATGCAAGCCACCGAGCGCCCAGCAAACCGGCTCACAACCCCTCGCCGCATGTTAACCTCGTCACTGAGGATGTCTTCCCAGCGTCCATTTCGAAACTTGAACAGCTTATCCGAGTATGTTGCCATACCTGGAGAAGAAAAAAAACTATGAAACAAATGCTTGGCTTCAAAGATCAAAGAACATCAAGATAAATCGGACAGAGATTGGCTAATAATGTTTAGAGAACATGGAAAATGAGTATGGTAGTCCAGAAGCTACCTAATTTACCTTTAAGCTAGGGTCTATAGTATAGACTCTATACTGTAAATTCCAATGCAGGTCTTCTCAGAGCTTTTGGGTGGAACAGGAAATCGGATTTTGTGATATACAACTTAATTTATGGGTGCGACTACTATAAGCCTCACCCATAAAGTATAACCGCACTCTTGGTTTAAGCTTCACTCATTTTACAGTACTACCAGCCCCATACCCTCTCAATTTTATAGCTGTCCTCTTAGTGCCTCAGTTACCTCAAATTCTGGGCACCCTGATATACCAATTGTAACACTTCAGGTATCTTATTGGCCCATCACTATGATGGGTAGTCTTAACTGGCCAATAGAAGAATCAGGACACTTGGAGAGCTTAGCCAGATTTTTGATGCATGTGCGGCCACTACTAGATGCCTGCATATATGTCCAAGGGTCAGTTTACTCCTTTTAGTGCTGCAATTTGTCAGTAACTGTCAGGATCCAGAGCACCTCCAGGTGGCACTAGAGCCAGGTCCTGCACTTCCTGTGCTCACCTGCGGGTGTCTCCAGCAGCCAGGAACTGTCAGGTACCAGACCACCACTGGGTGGTGCTGGGACCTTCAACTCCGGCGCTCACCTGCGGGTGCCTCCCAGCTGTCAGCAATCATCCACTCTCTTGTGCTTCCTGGGAGGGTATTTAATCCCTCCCTGCCATCAGGACTGTGTCTCAGTATCCTGTTGTTTCCTGTGAATCCAGAGTCCCCAGTCCTGTTACCTGCCTCCAGTCCTGAGCCTTGTCCCTTGGCCCCCCTTGTCTTGCCCTGCTCCCTAGGTTACCCGCTTTGTATACCCTGGGTTTGTATTGCTCCTGTTATCTTTGTATGGGGTTGTGGCTATGTTTAGTTGATGCCACTTACTTATTTACGTTTGCTGTTGGGTGTTATGTTTAGTTTTTGTGCTGTTTTTAGTGCTGTTTTCAATAAATGGTATACAACTCATTTGATCTTGTCTAGTGTGGTCACACTAATTTGGTCCTCCTGCGTGGGTACCTGCATGCGGTGTGAGGACACCTGCGCATGGTACCCTGACAACAACAGATTTGTCTTTTGATAAAATTTGTATGGTCTGACTCGGGCTCACTAAGAACATAAAGGTACCAGCAATACAGGTATTGAGCCAATTCGGGATACAGATGTTGAAGCTAAGTACCAGGATAAAAGCTAGAGCCATTCAGTAGGTGGGGCTCCTTTAAAGTTTTTTTTTTTACAATGACAAAAACAAAATCAAATGCATTTTATAATTGGCAACTATAAAATATGTCAGAAACATAAAAAGGGAAACATTTAAAAAAATGAAAGTAGACCACCAAGATATGTTTCCATCACTTCATCATCTATTGTCATATTTTTAACCATATCTTGATTGGGTAAAAGGTTAAAAAAAATAGACCAGCTTTTCAGGAGCCAATATTTATATTTATCTTTGAGCCAAATCTGACATTTAACAAGAAACCCTAAATAAAGTTTGGCTTTTCTGAAAACCAATTAAAGAAAATGTATACTGTCAGCAAAATATATCCCTGTTGAACAGTTCTAACTGCTCTGAGATCAGATCCCCTGATGACACCATCAATGTAATTCCGCAATCACAGGCAGGACTGGGCAGGGTATGACGATTAAACTCCGGACAGGCAGCTGTCAGGCTATAGGAGCAAAGGGTGTCTAGGCAATGTCACATCTCAACTTTGTCCGGGCCCTAAAATGCTCTATTCACGCCTTGATACGTCATGATACATTTATATGCATGATAATGTACACTGATGGACATCTTAACACATGCATTGAGATATGTTTTGTGTGAGGGCTCTGATGGTGTGGGTAGGCAATGAGCCCAAATAGGTGGGTAAACCTTGAAAGGGCAATGGGCTATCGGGAAGCTCTGAATGGCAAAGTGACCTGGTACTTTTTAGACTGGATTCTCACCTTTGTGTTTTACCATGATGTGTTATGCATCATAACTCATCATAACAGGCAACAATACACATTGATGTGCATCTTAATTAATGCGTTGAGATATGTTTTGATGCACTTCTATTGATTTTAACGGAAAAAACACATCAAGCAGAAAAGGTGTAAATCCATCCTAAATAGACTAGGCCACTTTTCCATTTAGGGCAAAGTGACAGTGCCTCCTGATAACCAATCTCCCAAAGTAAGATATACTCATCTATGTGGGCACCTTCACTGCTTACCCAATCCATCAGAGCCCTTAAACGTTTGCTCTAATGAAGTGAGGTATATTCCCAACTTCACAGGTCCCCTTGAAATATAATATAAATAGATAAATATAGACTGTAGGGAGCACAGGCTCAACTTGTAGTGCAGTAAACCATGCAGGAGACAGAGAAACCTTTTATTCATCAAGGTAGCAAACAAACACATTTCAATGGAGGAGTGCATTGCACAAGTCCATAGCATAAAACACATGAAATATCTGCTCGTCCAATCACAAACTAAACCTAGGTCATTTCCTGATAACAAAGTACCCCCTAATGGGTTCCCTAAAACAAACCAGCTGCTCTGGTACCTTTTTTAGTGTTTTGTTAGCCTTTTCACACAGCAGCAGGCTCCCACAGCAGAGAGAGTGAGCGAAAGAGTTCCCTTTGAATCTAAGTCAGCTCACATATATAAAGGTCTATGCACAGCTGAGGTCTGGCTAACAAGTCATATGTGGACCTAGAAGTGGAGGCTTTATGCCACTCAAGCTCCAGGGCCAAGATCAGAACTTATTGAGAACTGAAAAAACTGTCCACAACCCTAACATCTAGTGCATCACAAGACATTCATACAGAGTACTAAACTGTCAATGCCCCCCCAGAGCTTATACAAGTTGGACAATCCTGTTCTTAAGGGATTCTATCACAGCGATTTCTGTTGAAGCAAAATATAACCTGCTATATGGCTGGAAGCTGCTGGAAGGTCGTAACTCAGGTATGGCTGCACAGCTCACAATCAAGCTTTCTTCCCTACTCCCTCTCTATAGCATATCTCTTCTGTTACACAAAACTAACTTTCACCTACCAATATCTTCATGTGAGTTTGCAGGTGTAAAAAATAGATGATTTGCTTCTGCTGTTGGCTCAAATTTTGACAAACACATATGAAACCACACTGTGACTTCTGAAATGCTGAATCTACATGACTCAAAAAGCCATGGACTAAGAATAGAGATACAGCTTTCAACCACAGAGGCCCAAGGCAGCCTGCAGAATGTTAACTTGACATGGCTACCTGGACTGGGCAACAGTCTTGTGTCAATAGTTGCAGGTAGAAGCCCACTGGTCTACTACCTGGCCTGATCGCTAATGTTCCTCCCCAAGATAAGTGGCACTGGCAAATTCTGTCTGCATCATACTCCTGCTCTGTCATTCTTTCGTGGAATCTTGCATCCCAGAAGCCTTCATGTTGAGACAGCTAACTGCCCCCCGACACACGAGCACGCACACAGCTGCATTGTATTAGAGCAACAGTATGTTATGTGAAAGAAAAAGAAATCAAACCCAACCATGTGTCTAGTACAGATTTACTTTTGCAAAAATTATCAAATCCTATGCAAGGAAAATAAAAAAAAAAAAAGGGTTTTTGCTTGCTCATCATCAGATGATTAAAGTCAGCATAACTTCCTGTCTGAGTTCTTTTTGCAAACTTTTTGTTCACTTATTTTCCTGAATAAGGTAAAATTGTGTTGATTTCAATCATCCAATCATGTGCAAGCCAAATTTCCTTGCACATTATTGGGTATCCTTTTCAAAGAGAATCTTTACTTTGTTTCACTTTATTGACAAAGACAATAGGGGGTTATTCACTATTGAGCCGAAGGATACAGCCGTAGCTTCGGCTGATCCTTCGGCTCTCTTTGGCCGCCGGAGCCCTTTGGTTCAGTTGAACCGAAGGGCTGCTGTATGAGCTATTCACTATAGCCCGCACAGCAGCAGCTCAGGCGGCTGAGTGGCTCAGCCGAGCCGAAGGCATATGCTTTGGCACGACTGAGACGAGGTGACAGCCAAAACGGGGCGAACAGCCTGTCGAAGGCCGGCTGTTCGCCCTGCAAATGACAGCTGGGTGGAGCCAGCCGTGATCTCAGCACAGTTGTAATGACAGATCAGGGTCCCCAAATGACCCGGGAATGCTGATCTGTCATTAAACAATAACAACTGGGCAGAGCCGGCCGTGATGTCATGGCCGGCTCAGCCCAGTTGTTATTCATTGGCCAGGGACATGCTAGAAGACTCTAGCAGGTGCTGGCCAATAGGAAACAGTTGGGTGAAGTTAGCTGTCACTGCCGCCCAATTGTTTTTTTTTATTTTATTTTTTAAATTTGTTTTTTCATTTCACTATTTGTTTACATTTTTAAAATATTTTTCAACCTTTTTTTCCCACTCTTTTTCCTGATTTTCTACAGAATAGCTGAGCAGAATGCCGAATAATAGCTATGAGAATAGGGGCGAACGGCAGCAAGTGAGCTGCCGGAGCTTTGTCTCAGCTGATCCAGATGTTGGATCGGCTGAGTTGAAGTCCCTCTGCACTTCGGCAGCTTAGTGAAGAACCCTTATAGAAATATTCACTACAATTAGAATAAATGCTCTATTCCTTTTGTAAGCATGGTCTCTGACAAGAACTGAACCAAGAACCCCAGCTTTACAAAGCAAAAGTACTGACTATTAAGCCACAAAAATCACTTCTGATGCAGTATACATGTGCATGTTTGACACGTTACATTTTTATAAGCTCTGTATTACATAATAAAGTGACACTAAACTTAGGAGTTAAACTGTAAAAATGCATTCAAGTACCCTAACTATTAACAAAACTAGGCCTTATTTGTGTATCACTCGGCTGTAGATCCTCAAATCATCTCTGAATTGGTGCTGACACTGTCTTTCCTTCTGGAGGGGGGCTACTTTTGTTCCCCATGGTTCCTGTGTGTGTTGTAAAGTAGTCACCACCCCATGCTCGCTCCCGTCATGGACTACAATCAATACAAATTAGTAAACTAAACATGAGATTGTAGTCCATCATGGGAGTGAGCTTGGAGCGGTGACTACTTTACAACACACACAGGGACCATGGGGAGCAAAAGTAGCCCCCCTCCAGAAGGAAGAACAGTGTCAGCCGAGTGATACAGAAATAAAATACATTTTTATTAATAGTTAAGGTACTTGAATGCATTTTTAAGATTTAACCCCTGAGTTTAGTTTCACTTTAACATTTTTATATTTCAATCTGTTTATTTGATTTTTTTTATAACCATATGGAATAGATATATCAACATATACATGACAACCATAAGAAAAAGTCAATATTGCTCGTCATTGTGTTGTATAATCATCAGACAAGCTTAGGTCCCCAAGTCTACTTAAGACACACCATTCCAACCGTGCCGAAGAAAGGAAAATGGTTGACTCTCCTCCAAATCTGAACTGAAGTCAGCTGAGTAGTGGAAAGAGAATTATGCAAAGTGGGAATAATATAAGCGTTATGTAGAGAAACATATAGGAGACAGAATTAGAGAAAGAGAGAAAAAGGGGACTAATCCTCCTGAATCACAAAGGTCCACTGAGAAATAACGTATCCATGGGCCCCATGTTTTGTCAAATTTTGTTTGTCATTTACCATAATCCAGTTTAATTATCAAATACCTATTACAATGATCTTACTGAAGTAGCTTTCTACTTATTCGTCTCAATTACAACTCTATACAAACTCAACCAATACACTTACAAACCTTGCCAAGTTTTTATACTGTATACGTTATGTGGACATCACCCAACCAGTTATGAGCTACATTTTGCAGATTTGTATCTCTTCTGACACCTTAGGGATTACCGTCTTGCTATTATATTTCATTCATATTATCTTTCACCCTCAATCAGTTTTCCCTGTCAGTATCAGATAATTGACATGTAACTCTGTCCAGAACATACTCATGCTCCTTCAATTGTCTGTAGACCCATCAGCAGAACACTGTAGACCCACCAGTAGAACGCTGTAGACCCAATAGTAGAATGTTGTAGACCTACCAGTACAATGCTGTAGGCCCGACAGTAGAATTCTGTAAACCAACCAGTACAATGGTGTAGATCTACCAGTAGAATGCTGTAGACCTGACAGTAGAATGCTGTAGACCTGACAGTAGAATGCTGTAGACACACCAGCAGAATGCTGTAGACACACCAGCACAACGCTGTAGACACACCAGCACAACGCTGTAGACACACCAGCACAATGCTGTAGACACACCAGCACAATACTGTAGACACACCAGCACAATACTGTAGACACACCAGCACAATACTGTAGACACACCAGCACAATGCTGTAGACCCACAAGCACAATGCTGTAGACCCACAAGCACATTGCTGTAGACCCACCAGTACAACACTGTTGACCTTCAGCTGGCTCTTTGTCAGAAAAGGGAATCAAATCTTTCACACTGATTTAAATCAAGATCTGAGCAAAGAAACTTTAGAATTTTACTTTCCTTCCAGGATTAATGTATGAACTTTAAATTTATAGTTCTAGCTGTCCTCTAAAATTCTGGAAACTTTTTTTGCCTACGAGCTTGTGGACGCTACAGAATGTTCTTTCACTTGTATTTTAATTCTCCTGGATTTTTATTTGCAAGGAGGTGAGTTCTAAAGCCAGGCTAGCTATAGCTCAGAGCTCTGACTGAG
>NW_017306270.1:1418295-1419255 GCF_000935625.1 Nanorana parkeri
TGGATTAGTAGAACAATAGCTAGTTTCTGCATATGCCTCCAATCTTACTACGAGCAGCTTGTTTGCTCATGTCTGAGTTGGCCCAGCTGATGTGGAGAATAAATATTAATACTGTCTTAGAGAGTAATAAAGATTCCGCCGAAATTCTATCCTACTGATAACTTCATCAATGTTTCCCAGGTGAAAGCATTGGGGAGACGACTGAAATAGAAAATGCTGCATAAATAAAACCATTTTATCTATTGCTCTATTTTCTTCGGCAATAATACACTTTTTTTTGTAGTTCTTGGAATAAATGAAAGAGAAAAGTATGGGGAAAAAAAGAATGGAAGGGGAATGCAAAAAAAAAAAAGACAATGAGATGAGCAATAGTCTGGTTCATAGGTAGAAACCTTTGAAACAACATTTTTATATATGTGATAAATAAAAGATTTTAGTCTGGCTTAAAGGGTATGTCATCCCTAACAATCAATGTCTCTTAGTTTCTCCCTTTTGGCCTGTTATATACACAAGTGAAAGCATTTTGTTCTCGGTTTGATAAGTGCAAAATAAAACAATTGTTGGTCCTGCCAGAAAGCATAGCAAGTGCTTAACTTCCTGTAGTGAGCTGTCAACGCTGCACTGAAATTTCCAACAATGTTATCAGCCCTGCTCCGTTCTTTCTTTGGACTAAAAAATGTGTACCATCTATGTTATGTAAATGAGGAGAGTGGGAGGTTTTCTGTAGTCCTAACATGCTTCCTGTTCGTTATGCCTCTATAGTACAGTGAGTGAGCGTGGTCACCCTTGGACAGAAAGTGTGTTACTGGTCGACATGTGCATTTAGTTTAGTACTGAATCGAAATTCATACGAACATCAGCAAATTCGGACATTCAAATGCATTCAAATTTCCAAATGAAGGAAATAATTTTCTATAATGCAACAGGTCAGGGGAGTAACTACAAATCATAGCATCCTAT
>NW_017306270.1:1419299-1424181 GCF_000935625.1 Nanorana parkeri
GCTAAGATAGATATGCAAATGCTTCTTATTGTACAGAGGGGGGGTCTGTTATTAGAGTGTTCTGGGGTCTAACATCAACCCTTCTATACTGGAAACGTCACTGTTTAGTTTTCCTAATCAGCCCCCCTAATAGGGTCTCCTTCTTCTCCATGCCCCATAGCACCCCAGTGGGCTGCTATCGCTATTGTTACACCAGTGCAACAATTATTACCTATTTGAGAAAATAGGTCCTTAAATTGCTTTTCCTAATATCCTGAACACATGCTTTCTGGGCGTTTCACAATGGGTAGAGTTTAGAAAGGTTGGCAGTAATAGACAGATAGCTCTTGTAGAAGAACATGTAGGAAGAACTCTACTGTCCTTGAACATGACAAGTGAACACCGGTATCTGGCATGACCATTGTCCAATGCTAACAACCATGCATGCTGCTCTTTAACTAATTTCCTCTGTTTTTTAGTCTGGAATGCTCTAAAGTGCTTTTGCAATAACAAGCATCTCCGACAACGTGAACTGTTTTTATCACCCTTTAGCACATTAAAGAATATCAAGAAATACTCACAAATCGGGAACATCAATTTGAAGCAACAATAACCTTGATTTGAAGCAACAATACCCTTTGTTAGTACCTCACAAAAGGACTAATTCCAGCTCTCAATCAGCTTCTGCATGTCTAGCTAGGACAGGAGATGAATCCACAGAAGTATATAGAAACACTTTTACATCTGGGCAGCTGGCAGTGCAGAAGGACTGGACATGTACTTTATCACAGCAGATTACTAGAAGCTGGTGAAAGGTTGAGTGCTTTCATTACATCTAGTTCCTCCTAAAAACCTCAACTAAAAACTTTGGAGTGGAACTTTGATGTAAAGGATATGTCCTCCTAAAACTGAGAACACTTGGTTAGATTTTTTGGCAGGATGGGTCAGGTCCAAGGCTCCTAGCTAGTTAGCTCATATGGGCTGGGACTACTGCTAAGGAATAGAATAGAATGTTCTGAATTTCATTTGCTATAGACTTTCCAGCAAGAATGGTTCCCACTGGTGACACAATTCCTTTATATCAGTCTTCACTCTTTCTTTTCAGATCGGAATATTTATAAGTTAGTGGATCATCAAATCCCATATTATGCAAGATATAAAAACAACCGAAAAAAGATACTACCCTTACAATCACTTAAGCCTCACTAGTGGCCACTGAGGCTGCCCATCTCCATAAGGGGCCAACAGTGAGGCTTGGAAAATGGGACAGGGCCAGGCTTCCAAGTCAGGAAGCAAGTGTATTTTCGAGCACCCTTCCATTCCATAACCAGTTATGTGGCGACAGTGCTGGATTATGTACTGCAGAGTCGCTAATATTTATTTTCTGTGCGGTATACGTGGGACAGCTTTCTAAATCAAGACATGAGAGCTTCCATATCATATAAGCTGCATTTGTACAAGCTCTTCTGAAGGAACACACGGCGGGGGCTGGAAGGTGTTATATTACTACAATTCTATTCATATCTGCAGTGATTCACCATGCACAACAAACACAACAATGCAGTAAACTGACAAGTGCTCTAGAAATCACAGTACAATCTCACAAACATTATCACAAGAAAAAATGTTGTATCTAATATGTTGCGCTTGATGTTGCTAATCTACTGAGTTGAACACCATTATTTATGTGTGAGTGATTCAATAAATAAACGTGAATAATGATTGGTTGAAGTATGTGATTGGTGTTTCATCAACCTGTGTGTACAATCGTTCAGTGTATTATGTATCGGCGGGTAACTAGAGACTAATTCATCCAATACACCGCAAATGAAAAATGTATAGTGATTGTTCTATGAGTGAATTAAATCAAAAAAACACGTATCACATGTATCACAAGTATTACAAGAAAAAATGTGTTGTTCTACTTACAATCTTCATTTTACTTATTTTGCAATTCTTGAATATCTAAATAATAATAATATTGAAAAAAAACCCTAAGATGATTGCACTTACCAAATGGCAACATGTTTTATAGGGATTTTGTGAAAATATAAACCATTCACATGAAAACCTGCACCACTTTCAGTCTAATGTCCTTCAACAAAGTCAAGCGAACACACACTTTTGAAATGATATGGGTGAAAAGGAGTCAACCAATTATAAAGCTTACAGGGTAATTCACAAAGCTGCCGAAGGCAGCCGAGTGAATAACTGAGCCAAAGTGAACTGAGCCGAATGATGTTTGGCTATTCACTCTGTCTCAGTGCGGATGATTTTCGCAGTACATCAGCTGAGATCAGCCATACATCGGCTGCCTTCGGTCAGTCAAACATGCTCTGCATGTGCGGCTGAGCCGAAGTGCAGAGGGACTTCGACTCAGCCGATCCAACATCTGGATCAGCTGAGCTAAAGCCCCGGCAGCTCACTTGCTGCCGTTCGGCCTTATTCTCACAGGGGACGAACGGCAGTGAGTGAATAACCGAATGCCGCCGAGCGGCATCCGCCTGGGCTATTCTACTCGCTACCTGTGAGGTAGCGAGCAGAATAGAAGAAGAGTAAAAAAAATAAATTAAAAACATGTTGAAAGATGTTAAAAAAATGGGGAAAAAATAGGAAAATTAAAAAAATCTGACCAATGCCGGCAAAATATAAACACTTGGGCGGCACCTGCTAGAGTCTTCTAGCAAGTCCCGGGCAATAAATAACTGGGTGGGCTCCACCCAGTTGTTATTGTTTAATGACAGATCAGCGTTCCCAGGTCATTTGGGGACACTGATCTGTCATTACAACTGGGAGGAGTGAGACGTGAGATCATGGATGGCTTTGCCCAGCTGTCATTTGCGTGGAGATCGGTCGGCTCCGGCCGACCTTTCTCCACGCTTCGTCTTCACTACAGCTCAGCCGAACCGAAGCATATGGGTTCGGCTTGGCTGAGCCACTTGGCTGCCTTCGGCTGCTGTATGGGCTATTGTGAACCGAAGGGCTCAGGTGCCCGAAGCAAGCCGAAAGATCACCCAAAGCTACAGCTGTATGCTTCGGCTCTTTAGTGAACAACCCTCTTAATAATGGCAAGAAAAATTACTATGGAAAAAGCATATTTTCTTCATACAAATATCACCCTAGAACTGCAACTTGCTACTAAAGCAAATCAATCACCACAATGGTGTCGTAGGACTCCATAAAGAAAGTAATAATATATGTTAAAAATAAATAAATATATAATAATAATAATATTTTTTAATTATACTAACAATAATCATTGTGTTTTTCAAAGTCCAACTATGTTACTGCACCAATGTATTATAGGTAAGCATCAGTTGGAGCTACCACATCACAGACGAGGAATGCAACCTAGCATTTATATAAAAAAGTAAACGTAGACAAATGACAATATGTAATTGTTTGGATCTATGCTGCTACATATTTCTTTTTTAATTGACTCTCACTTCAGCATCTTAATTGGGCAATGCTCAGATGTATTCTCATCCGTGTGATATGCAAATACAGAAATCTAAATAAAGCGTGTCCTTTTTGTGTGGAAACACGGCAATTATTACCAGCTTAAGCAAGATCATACTGCTGCACAGGATGTGTTTACATTAAAGAATATTGCATGCTGATGCTTGCATGTATTATATGGTTGTTTTATTCTCTATGTATACTCCGAAAGGTAATGCTGCTTGCGTGTTTACTCTGCTGCAAAAAGAGTCCAACCTTAACAGCCTTAATGGTAATGAAAGGATATAAATGGTCCACTGATCATGAATGTGACTGGTATGGGCCCTGAGCTCACTAAGCCAAATTACTCTCCTCTGGGTTCCCAAGTCCCCCAGGAAAAAAATTATCTTCAGCCCTTCAGATGTGCTACACAAGTGATCTACAGTCCCTCTATTGCACATAAATCACATTCTCAGGCAATGTTTCCATTTTATGTATACACTAATAGGTTGATCTCATAAGACCAATCTACTAATAATTGCAAAACAATGTCCTGCAGTAGCACAGTAAAACAGTAGAAAGGCATCATGCAGTAGCACAGGAGATTTTTTTTGCAGTCTCTAAGATCATAAATAGCCAATCTAGCCTTAGCCATAATGGGTCTAGGCAACACAGGGCATGACTAGTATAGCAAGCATTCAAATAGCAATACTGGTAATTTATTTTCATGGACAGGGCAGCACAACTCGGAGTGATACTCACCATAGACAGAAGAGAAAATCTTGACCTTATGCACAATGATCACAGCTTCTTTCAGCAATATGATAGATGTGGTTCCTCTCTGTTGAGTTTAATAAGAGACCAGCGTAGCATCATCTGAATGGAATCATCAAAAAAGCTTGAAGGGAGGCTTTTAAGGTACCATGAGACACAACCATATAGACTCAACTTTAAACTTTGAATCTTACACTCAAATATATTCAGTATACATATTTTATACTGCATAATTGGATATCCTAGGACCTCCTCCCATGTATTATGGAGGCTGTTGTATGTGGGTGACCAGTGGAGGTCGTAGGATATCCAATTATGCTGTATGAAACATGTATACAGAATATATTTGAGCAACATTAATGCCATTGACGTGTTTTATTATACAATTTAATAAATTGATGCATTTTAAAATTGAGTGTATATGGTTGTGTCTAATGGTACCCTAAAAGCCCCCCTTCAAGTTTATTTGTGGATTTTGGGCAATTAGGGGTGTGGTAACATGGGCTATTTATGTGTTATTGTTAACCAAGCATCTGAATTGATACAGTCATACCTCCCTTGCAAAAAATCTGGACAAAAATGTTGGGAGAAAGTTCAAGACATCAGGATCCTTCAGAATAAACACTTTCTTAATGTGTTCTCCTAGCCACAAGAGTTGAAATATGTAGTGATTCTTATCTGGTTTTAGTAC
>NW_017306270.1:1424195-1479396 GCF_000935625.1 Nanorana parkeri
AACAATACTATTTCTTCAGTTACCTCCAGTTAATTTCTCTCCGTGCACAACAAAACCTGCAACAACAAAACCTTCTTGTGTAAAAGGAAGCAACTGCACATGCCCAACAGAATAGACATTTTCCTTGAATACCAAAAATATCTTCAACAATAAAGATTAAACCATCTATTAATAAAAAGTATTATACACTTTATTAGGATAAGAACAACATTAATGCAAAGGAGCATGTAACAATACAATTAACATACAAATGCATGAATAAAAACACCAGAAATAGGCTCCATAAGCCTACTGGGAAACTCAGTGTGAATCCCATGCTGGAATGACCCTGGTCATGCTATATAAAAAAATTATAATGTGAAAGAAAAAGTAAGGGAAAGATACGCAGAGGGCGGGGGACTGCCAGGTGCCCCATGTTTTCTAATGGTGGCCTTGATTCCAGTTAATCATACTCTAAAGGGGGCCAAAAGTAGAGTTAGGCCCATCAAACTCCCACAGTGACCAAAGTCATAAGTTCAGAAACTTCCAGACACTCTTTTTACAGAAATTGTGGCCTCAAAAGGAAACAAATAAAGATAATAACTTAAAGAAGAAAACAATTGGGAGACCCAATCTACCAGATAATTCAGAAACTTCAATTTATAAGACAAAACATAGTAGGGCTTAACCCAGCTGATAATCTAACCCAGTAAGTTTGAAGGTTAAAAAAAAAAGTTGAAAGGTTTTTCAACTTTTCACTATTTGCTATTCTGCTCGGGACCACGAAGGTAAATAGGGGCGAACGGCAGCGAGTGAGCTGCCGGAGCTTCGACTCAGCCGATCCATATGTTGGATCGTCTGAGTCAAAGTTCTTCTGCATTTTGGCTCAGCCGAACTTGCAGAGCATGTTCGGCTGACCGAAGTGCAGCCGAAGGCAGCCGATGTAGGGCTCATTTCAGCCGATGCATGACTGAAATCAGCCATATTGAGCCGTAGCCGACATCAGCCATACCTCGGCTGCCTCCAGCAGCTTAGTGAATAACCCTGTAAATATTTCAGTATACCAAAAACTCTCCATTGCCTTTGCTAATATAATTATCAATATTTAATTAATGGACAATTTAAAACAAAGTCAACTTCAGAGCTGGCACTTTAAACCAACCTAGTTATCCATTTTTTTGCCACTTCCATTGCCTGGCAGTTGAGATAAATTGTGAAACCATTGCTCGCAGAACATCTATATCGTCCTTAATCTCTGCAGTGCAGCATTTCTAATAAATCCAATGTACAGCTTTACTGAAACACTATTTTAACCTAGAGTGAACCCTTTAGCTTCTACAGACCTCAGGAACAAAATTGTCTCTGCACAGCAGTTCAAAAGGGTAATTGCGGTATTTAGCACCTTACAAAATAACGAGTACCTTACAAAATAGCGATAACGAACCGCTGTTTTCTACGTATTCTGTACCTTAATATGTGGCCCTTTTTTTTTTTGTTTAATGGACCCTCAAATCTCTTTGTATCTATGTGAAGCATGGCAAACCTGCACTAACTCTGCAGGGGGTATAAATCCAGAATGCTGTAATAGGTTCCCCATTCACCATCACATGAACCTGCTAAGATCAATGTTAGCTACCCACAAGATGCCATTCTTTGGGCATTTTTCTAAAACCTTAGACCTTATTATTAAGTCTTTTCACCGGCTGGGAAAATGTATTTATAAAAGTTTTTCTTCTTTCCTTTTTTTCCTTTCAGATATTTCCTTACAGCTTTTTGGGGGGTTTTAGTTTTCGGTTCTTTGATTTATTTCCCTGTTATTTTAGGTGCAAAAGGGGAAAAAAATTAGAAAACAAAAAAAAGAGTGAAAATAAGAAGGCAACTGGGGATCTTCTGTATCTAAAATGTTTATTTATACATAATATCAATACCATTGGTAGAAAATTGATATTAAAACACAGATCAAACTACAATGAATCAAAAGGTGAAAGGATAAGAAAGAAACCGTGAATTTTCTTGCTACCCAGTCTGAGATGTATTTACAGAACTGTACGGGGCTATTGTATGACACCAGACAGGGCCAGATAGAGATCCTGCATATACAAGAGATCTAAGGGCCTTAGATGGATCAATCTCTATTCCCTGCTTTAGTGTTGAAAAAGAAATACAATAAGGAAAAAGAAGAACATGTTTCCAGTGTAAGAACTTCAATCAATCCTGCAGCTAAGAATAACTGGGATAAAACAGAGGAGGAATTTCAGAGGCAGGTGTCATAGCTAAGCTTGCCTTTGTCTTGTGAGGTCATTAGATCCCTAAATGTAAGCAAAAGCGTAAAAATGCCTCGGCGCAATCTTTACACAAGGGCCCCCGTCAGAATTCAAACGAAAAACAAAAGCTAGTCTAACTTAGCAGTTAACTGTTTTTAATAAAACGGGCAGCAGTTTGTCGATTTGTTAAACTTTAATACAGATAACAAAGTACATATAAAGGATCCTGTATGGCAGCCTCAACAAGGCCCAAATACGGTTACTATGTCATGCACAAGCCTCATAAGGTAAACAAAAACTTCCTTTATCTTCCCTGGCTGATCCAAATCCTTCTTCATTTGTGTCTCACTGTGAATCAGCAGTGACAATGCCGATAGCCACACCCCCTGTAAAAATTTTTCATCCCGCTATAGTGTGAGCAGGCACAGCCTACATGAGAGTGACAACTTTGCACAGAGTTCAGGAGCAGTGCAGCATCATTGCCACCCCATCACAGGAAGCTGCATTAGGTGGATTTCATTGTCAGGATCAACAGGTATTTATGGGACTTTGCAGGGGGATTAAAAGAAAAGTGTGATGCATTTTTAATTATAATTAGTGCAGATGCATTTTTAATTAAGTGCTGCAGCACATATTGTTTTAATAGGACGCTATAGTTCTAGTTTAAATCTCTAAGTGGATACCACCATTTAATACAACAGTTTCAATAAATCATTTACAGGGTTATTCACAAAAGGGTGAGGAGTTTGGAGGAGGCAGGAGAAGTGAACAATCTAGGACAGGGGCAGAAGTGTTTAGACCATTAGCAACTCCCTAGGCCCAAGTGATTTCAGGGAAGGCTATGATCGAGGAAGGGGTGATGAGAGAGCACACCCAAGGTGGGCACAATTAGTTCGGAAAGGTGGGAGCTGCCTTTCAGATTATGACTAATCATAACAGTGTTAAAAACCAAAACCTTGCCGTTAAAAAGAACACAAACAACTACATGGTTCTGTCATTTGATATATGCTCAAAATCTGCCATAGACTGTGTGTGAGCGGGAAACTATCATGGGCAGCATTTATCAGGTTTCATGTGACTTTTAAACCATGACTTGAATGCTGAAAAGTCAGGCTCTGCAAGTAAAGCTAAAATAGAGGATGCATTGAAATCCTCACATATAATCGTGCATGGCTTTAGCAATTTAAGACTATTGATTCTTGCATGAGCCCAGTTATGACTGGTTCTCTTTATGTGCTGATGTTCAAAGTATTTGTCATGCTTGGGAACTACCGGTGTTCTATGGGAAACATAGCATGAGGATATATATTATATTCCTTCCACCTTTATTTTCCTTTTCTTAAAGTGTATGTTACCCCTAAATTTATTAAACTGATATGTATTTAGTATGCTTTGCTGGTGTCACAAACAGTTGTCTGTTTTGCAATATATGCCTTTAGACACAAATATCTGGTGATCATGCCAGTCCCTCTCATTTAATTTTTCCAATCTGACCATGGCAAGCATTGAAGCAGATCTGGCCTGGACAGAGTGGTCAGTTTGCATTGAACTCTTTCCTTGACAGAGATACGGGACGCCGTGCCAACAGCAGCGTGCCTGTAAATCTGTAGTCAGTCTTACAGACTGCCCAGCTCTGCTAGATTGATGGGCAGAGGCTTCCCAGCCAGTCATGGCCTGCCTTTTTCAGCTGCCACCAATAGGAACCTAGTCAGTAGAAGAGGGATGCTTCTAGAGTGAGAGATACAGATGGGGAAGTCATTCCCGCTATGTATGACATCACTCATAACCTGAAACAAGGGAGACGCTCCTGGAGAGCAACATACACTGCGGGGAAGTACATGCTTTCTGGTTCCAGGCTATAAGTGGACGTCACTAACAGCCACCCCTTCCAACATAGACATGCCCCCCCACAAATAAAATGATGAGCGTAGGGAAGGCTATCTGATCACATGACCGCTAGAAAACCACCCCAAAAAAGGAAAAATACGTTTATGTTTTACCGCAATTTCCTTTAGATAAAGTGCATTCACAGATACTCTTAGGCCCCATTCATACTTAGGCATCTTGTAGCTTGAGGGTCAAATGTACTAAAATGCTCAACACGTGGATTCCCGTTATCTTCTATGACCCCTGTTCACACCTGAGCGTTCTGTCACTTAAAAAAACCATGATCTTCTTTTGAGGCAGATTTGTGCCTTTTGTCTCCATAGACTTTAATGGCAACATGGAGGAGGCTGGGCGTGGCGGGGAGGAGGAGGCGGGGCCCGGGGGGTCAGCATCACAGAAGGAGGCAGGGCAGGTGATGACGAGTCTTCCTTATATTGTAAAATGCTGGCCAATGTGTTGGTGCTATATAATTCCTGTATAATAATAATATCACAGATGATACTGCTTCCATTGGGCCAAATAGAAAAAGAACTGAAGCTGGGCGCCTAAAAAACTTTTAAAATACTGCAAAAACATTTGTATTCGCATGTAAAAACACTTTAAAAACAGCCTGAAAATACTAATGCCCAGGTGTTTATCCAGGCTAAAGCCAATGCGTGCACTGCTGTCTTTAAGTGTGAAAGGCTTGGATGCCCTTACAGCCCCTTCTATGCCTCCTACTCTGTACTCACTTTTCCAATCGACCTCTCACCTAACAAGTCCGTGAAAGTCTCAAACAAATCCAACTGGAAAAATGATTATGAAGAAAAGAGAAACGCTGTTATATTTTGTTTATCATATAATATGAACAAGGAGATGGTGAAAAAGCAAGAGCAGGAGCTATACGTGACCTCATAGACTTGGTGACAACAGCAGCTATTGAAGCAACTGTAGTTCTACCTGGGTATATATTGCAACACCCTTAACAACCACATGATTGTTCTACAAGACTGGATATATTCGTATTCAGCTATGATTAATTTTGCCGCATGACCCTGGCGAACGAACATTACATAACAATACTTCATGGCAGCGAAACCGTATTTACCATGTAACGCACGGCCAGCACAGTCAAGGTTACTGATGCACTTGGAGAGAGCTATTTAATCATAAGAGCTCGGAATTAGAGGGCGAGGGTCAAATGATTTAATAACTCCCCAGGAAGGACTAATCTAGTATAAAATACAGTAATATACGTATCATACAGACTATAAGATACAATTGATCGGTTCTGCTGATGTGCAGATACTGAACGGTAAATCAGAAAACGCAAGCAATACAGGTGCATAAATACACAAAATGCAATATCTGGTATTAAACAAAAGAGACTCCGATGCTGCGGATTGCCAGCAGAGGGCAGGGATGAGGTTTGGAACACAATAGTTATTTTCATATACTTTTGCAGCGCTGCAGATGAGAACCGTAAGAAGATAAAGTTAACATATGCTGCTCGTGGCATATTTCCCTGGAGACCACAAAACCATTTATTCTATACCATTAATGTTTCTTCACCATAGTCTTAGATGAACATAATGTGCCACACACTAAGGGAAAACATCATTAGAATTAATTATTCACATGGTGGATAGATTTTCTTTACACCAACGTAACGTAGACAAGTAGGAATGACTCTTGCATTGGGGATTAAACACAGCTTATATCACAAACATTCAGAAAGAATCACATAATGATTTAATTTGCATGTGGTGCTTGAATAAAGCCGATGGATGAAAAATGTGGTAATTCTGTCATCCAGTTCATAGACTACTGCACAGGAGATGAGCAGAAAATGCGTGACACATATGCTTGCTGATATCTTATATGGATAAGTAGGAAACTTTGTGATAGCATAGTACTATAAATGGCCTTGTGGGTCATGTGAAACAATGCTGAAGTATTGCAAGCATAGTACACTGAACCATTAATGTCAAAATACTAAAAATAAACAGCCCTAATGTACCCAAAGTTACGGCCCCAAAGTACCCAAAATCTGCAAGGAAGAGCCCAAAGGCACCTAGAACGTCTTTGTTCTATGATCCCTGAGGGACCCAGTGACTATGGTTCTTCCTAGGGATGTACTGATACTTTTCAGATACCAGTTCAGATACCAGTGCAGATACTTGGCATGTTCATGAGAACTACCAGGTTTGCAGAGGTTGCAGCTGGGACCTGGCTCTGGCGCTCCACCACTGTCCTGAAATCATGAGACTGTATTGTTTTAGAAAAACTGTCACATGACAATAAACAAAAATGTATCAGTACTTGTACTTGAAAAAATTGTATTGGTGCATCACTAATATATATTTATAAAAACAAAATCATACATTAAAACAGAGATGTACAAATCCCAGGAGCTCCGTGTGCTCCTTACAAATGACAGCTGCCTCCTAACTTTTGAATTTTTCTCTAGTTTAGTCTTGGAGCTGAAAAAGTATCTGTACTTGTACAGAGTACTGTACTTGGTATCGGTGCATCCCTAGTTTTGGGGTTTAGATACCCTATAACACCTGCTTCTATAGAGTTACATCTAACATAAGTAGGACATATGTCCAGTTAATCCAGAACATTTAAATGCCATAGGTCACGGTGAAGAGGAACAAAAGCAAACTACAAACCCCTCCACTAATATACTGTGAAATACAATATTTCTTTCTGAAATAGAAGGTTTCTACACGCTATCATTTCCATCAAGAAAAAAAAATGTGTTGTTCATTTAAAGATATTGGGAAGAGCCATGCAGATTGTTCCTCCATACCCCAGAGTCCATGTTGCAATCTGTTCCATAATTAAGATATAAAATATGAATATAAAAATATTTTCTAATACTGTCACATATGTTTCTATTACCAAGTCTTGTAGCATGAGAAAGAATCACAACGCAAGATTGTGTTACGTCAGAGAGTTTTATTGTGATGGTTGAAGAATAAAGACTGTCTTTCTGTAGCCTGCAGTATCAACTCAGAATATTATCTTGTTCCAATCTAATCTAGACCTGACCAAAACTTGCCATTATCAGACATTTTTGGCCATTTGTTTACCGTTAGTCTTACTTTTTAAAGATCCTTCGTTTTGTGTGTCAATTAACATTCACATATTAACGTATTCTGAAGAAACAGTCGGAGAGCTGGTAGTTCTCATGAAAATGCCCAGTATTGGCACTAGTATCTTAACTGGTATCGGTGCATCCCTACCCAAAACAAAAATGTCCTATATTGCAGCTTACCAATCCTTAGATGTGGTGGCTGCATTCGTTTTAATTTTTTAGGCTTTTTTCCCTTTGTTTTCACCTGGGGATCTGGCCAGTAACACATTTCTTGTCCAAGGGTGGCCCCACTCTATCAAGGAGCAACAGATACATCATTGGACAGCAGCATTGTGGAGAGGATAGCGTTACATGCACACGGCAGATTTAGATTGACTTGACTGACACATTGGGCTTGATTTACTAACCTTATAAACACACCACGAACATGTATACACCTCTGTAGTGTGTTCCCTCCCAGCATGATCTATGGGTGGAATCTAAACACCTTTGTAGTGTGTACACACCCAGCAGGTGTGTTGTGCAAAGCCCTGCATGAATTGCAAGGTGATGTTGTATAAATTAGCTCTATGTTGTGTTGCTTGCGTTGATGAATGCAGGAATGTAAATGCATGAGCTAACCATTTTTGTCTAAACTGTGAAGCAGCATTATATATGCATCATGTGCATGATTTTTCCATATATGGCATTAGTGGAAATATGCTTTTAGAGACTTTTTAGTTGATAAATATGTTTTGCTGTGTGAAAATCACACGCAGCTGGTGCGTGCGTGTGTTTAGGTTAGTAAATCACCCCCATTAAATCTGAACTCTAGCTCACACTTTTGAAGCAGTTACAGCAACAGTTTCTGATTATATTTTTTTCCATTTTGGGTAAAGGTTTTGCATAAATAAAAGCTGACCATTGTATACACCCCTGTCAGTGTTAAATGGTTTGTTCCAACCCTCATTCTACCACTATTGAAGGACAGCTTATAAGTAGACTTATTGGCTGATCATTGGGTAAATTAAATAAATAAAAAAAAGAAGGTTCTCTTTATGGAGACATCAGGGGTCTCCAAGACCCTTAATGTCACCCAGGACCCCCCAAAAGAAGCTGATGAAGCACAGATCTGCTCCATCAGCTTCTTTCCAGCTTCTGAAGCTGGAGAGTGACTCAAGAATGCGGAAGTGATGTATTCCCAGGCGGGTTGCCGTACCGCTGTGTAAATTGTCCCGTTCAGGTTCGTGAGGGTAGAGGTGTCGGGAGGCTGCATGGCGCTAGTCCTCAATTGTGGAACGCTGTGTCAGTCTCCCGACTGCGTTTAAATAGCCTGTCGCTGAGTGGGGTGGAGCGTACGGACAGACGCAGGGCATCCGGATTCCGACGTCTGCGTTCCACTCTGGAACGTGTCACCGGGAGGAAACTCTCGACAGCTCCTCCGGCAGGACGTGACGTCTTGCGTTCCAGGGTGGAACTCGGAAGTCAGCGGGCGTCCGTACGCTCCACCCCGCTCAGCGGCGGCCTATTTAAATGCAGTCGGGAGACTGACACGGCGTTCCACAATTGAGGACTAGCGCCCTGCAGCCTCCTGTCACCTCTACCCTCACGAACCTGAACGGGACAACTTACCCAGCGCTACTGCAACCCGCCTGGGAACTCCTCTCCCCAGCTAGGACTCCTCCATACTGGGACCTCAATTGCCTGCGGCCGTTACACTTTTTTCAGTATGGTGAAGTTTCTGGCGGTATTTTATTTGATTTGCTAATAGCACATTCCAGTCTGTAACTGTCCCTGCACTTGTCATCATTAGCAGGCACCCTCTTTTGGGTCTGATGTATACACATGGGGTTTCTCAGCTGCCAATGGGATGTGCGGGATCCCTTGTGTGTTTCTGTACCTTTAAGGAGGTGGGGCGTCCTCCTGACAAGCCTGCACCCAATTTGATATCTTCTGACCCAAGTGCTCCAAGATGGAGACTCTCATAGTTTAGAGTTAGGACCGCACTATAAGAGGTGCCTTGGCGCGGCAGTGCGGCTTACACATCCTTTGCAGAAGACGTGTATCCAAACCTCTGTCATTGTCCTTAGTGGTGAGACAAGTTGTTTTACATGCTAGTTTGTGAGTGTGCCATGATGCCTTTCTACTGTTCTGATGTATACACATAACACAAATTAATTGTTAAGTGGACACAGTGCATTGGTATTTTATGCAATGTCTACTTGATACACAATTGTTGTTGTCTTCAAATACTAAAAGTAAAAATACTAAAAGTACAAAAAGTAGAGATATCACCATAACAACTGGTTAAGATTTTAATGTATGTATAGCCAGCATATAGACATGCAAGTATTACATATTCTTAACAAGCAACATATGCTTGCAAGCTTCAGAACAAGTTCTCTCTGAATTCTGTAGCTGTCGGAACTGTGGAGCAATTCATCCTCAAAATTCAAAGTAGAAGCATGAATTCCTTCAAGTCATTTCCTCTGAAGCTCAATTTATCCAGCTCCCCGTTGCAGCAGTGACTCAGCAGCATTCTAGTTTCTATTATAAACACAGAGCAGGCACTCTGGGAGGGAAAAAAGATGATCTGTGCTGCTGAGAGAAGGACTTATGACACTAAACTAGTGTGTTTTGTAAAGTAGTCATCGCTCCAAGATCACTCCTGTGATGAACTACAACCTCATGTTTAGTTTACTAATGATTGTAGTCCATTACGGGAGTGAGCTTGGAGTGGTGACTACTTTACAACACACACAGGGACCATGGGGAACAAAAGTAGCCCCCTCCAGAAGGAAGGACAGTGGCGGCACCAATTTAGAGATGATTTGTGGATCTACAGCTGAGTGATGCACAAACAGGGTACAGTATTGTTAATAGCTAAGGTACTCAAATGCATTTTTATGAATGATCTCCTTTAGGGTCACTTTAGAAGACTTCAGTGCTTCTGCTGTGAACATTGAGGATGCATTGCTCCATATTGCCAGCAGGCGCAGAGGTCACTGGTTCTTGTATCAAAGCTCATTAATTGCTTGTTAAGAACAGGCTAATACTAATGCTCATCCAATGCCCGGCTACAGATTCACTTTCATTTTATTTTGTTTTCAATTTTTTTTCTAGTCTTAACAAACATGTTGTTTTTGTTTTGTGGGCAATATGAAATGCTCATAAATTTAATGGGGGTGTGCCAAGAGCTTAGTGCTAAAAACTGTCAGACCCTCTTTTCGTCTCTGCTAGTTGATAGTTATGGTTCAGAGTTGTTTAGAGATACAGAATGACAGCTTTAAAGCGTAATCCATAGATTATTTTCTTTGTTTTAGTTCTTTTCCCTTTAATTTCCATCCGGCCAGTAACACACTTCACTGTCTTAGGGTGGCACCACTATAGAGGAGCAACTGAGCCACCCTTGGACAGCAGCATTGTCACTGTTAGGGTAACACCCCCTGGCTGGTGACACAGGCTTACTTGAGGGGTGGAGTCTAAGTACCAGCCGGTGTTCACCAGAGCTCCTGATGGTGAAGATCGGCTAGGCTGCTTGCTGGTACCAAGTCGCGGTCCCCAGGGTTGCCCTGCCAAGGGAGGGACGAGAACAGGAGGGCTCTAATGAGGAGACAGTAGTCAGATCCAGGCAGAGTTCAAGGCAGGCAGCTAGCAGAGGGTGGTCGGACAGTCCAAGGTCATCAACTAGCAATCAGAGGATAAACGCAGGAGACAAGAGCAAAGTTGGGTCCAGGCAGAAGATCAGGGGCGGGCATCAGCGAAGAAGGGTCAGACAGTCCAGTTCAGCAACAAGAAACCAGCAGTAGTATAAGCTCTTTCACAAAGAGGAAGCTGGCAAAAAGATACAACACCAGCTCTTTGCAGAGCTAGTGCTTAAATACCCCTCTGAATCACAAATGGAATGCTGGAAGTCCTAGACTGGAATATGTTACTATTATCAGCCGTACTGGACTGGACCCTGTTAGATCCATTAGTAGGGGATCTCCTGGAAGTCCTGGCTGGGATTCTGGAGAACGGTAAACTCTGACAGGTATTCTGAGCTTACCATAACAGTCACCCTGTGGAGAGGGTAGTGTTAGGTGAACTAGAAGATTTAGATGGAATTGAAATAACAAACTCAATCCCAACTCCAGCTAACACTTTTTAAGCAGTTATATCATTGTTTAACCTATTTATAAATGACATAGAATTGGGAATTAAAAGTACTATTTCTGTGTTTGCAGATGATACCAAGTTATGTAGTGGAATGCAGTCCTTACAGGATGTCTCCAACCTTCAAGCAGATCTGAATGCTCTGTGTGATTGGGCATCTATTTGGCAAATTACGTTTAATGTTGATAAATGTAAAGTTCTGCACTTGGGGAATAAACACACTCTAGGGGGAGTATGTTTGGGGGAGTAAATGATGGAGAAAGATCTTGGTGTTCTGGTAGACCATAGACTGAATAATAGCATGCAATGTCAAGCCGCAGTTTCTAAAGCAAGCAAAATACTTTCTTATATTAAAAGAGGGGTATAGACTCCAGAGATAGAGACCTAATCCTGCCCTTGTACAAAACATTAGTAAGACCTCATCTGGAATATGCAGTTCAGTTTTTGGCTCCAGTTCACAAAAAGGATGTTGTGGAACTGGAGAAAGTGCAGTGAAGGGCGACTAAACTCATAAGAGGCATGTAGGAGCTCAGCTATGAGGAAAGATTAACTGACCTTAATTTGTTCTCTCTGGAGAAGAGGCGAATAGAGGGGACATGATCACCATGTATAAATACGGTGATAAGTATGGTGTCAAATTATTCACGTTAAGGTCACTGCAAAGGACAGGGGGCACTCCTTGCGTCTGGAGGAAAAGAGGTTTAACCTTTGCATACGGAAAGGATTCTTCACAGTTAGAGCTGTGAAATGTGGAATAGACTCCCCCAGGAGCTAGTTCTAGCTAGCTCGGTTAATTGTTTTAAAAAACATCTGGATGTATTCCTAAATGCACAGAATATTACTGGATATTGAGTTCTTATAGGTATATTAGGCATCAGAGATTGTTGATCCAGGGAACATCCGATTGTCTTATGGGATCAGGAAGGAATTTATTTCCCCTTTTGGAGCAAATTGAACCATGCTTTATAGGGTTTTTTTTCCTTCCTCTGGATCAACAGGGGGTAGCTGTGGGCATAGCGTTCGGTTTAGGTGCTTCTTTTTTTTCTCCGTATCTCTATAGGTTGAACTCGATGGATTTGTGTCTTTTTTCAACCCGACTATGTAACTATGCTTACAATTTTTAATTATCTGAGCAAAATTTAACCATTGTAAGCACCCCTGCCAGTGTGAAATGGTTTGCCTCAACCCTCTAACTGTCACGTTTGCTGCACAGCTTGGTCTGTTGAAGGAAGATGGAAAAAAAAAGGTTCCTGGGAGGATCAACAGATAATAAAACTATATTGCAACGGGAGTTAGAAAAACAAAGACTGCTGTGTTAATGCCATTGACAGACTGCTTCAGACATGTAATTTTTGATTTGGCCCATAATTCAGTTTTAAATTCACTTTAGCAAGCGGATACCTAAGTGAGATCATTTTCATAAGCCGCTACCAAATCTACACTGCAAAAGTAACAAAAATAAAATTTTGTCTGAACGAACCTACTTTTATTGCATATACTGGTAGAAGATAATTACAAAATGTTTTGCAAGACTGTTCAAAAGCAGAGCTGTGGGCACTTAAAATGCAATCTGCATCCAGGAGTATAAATTATTTACAAGCTGTACTGGCTACCTTAATGCAATATGTTTTTTTAATGTTTAATTTCTTGTTGAAAGGCACAAACAGCAAACTGCAGAAGGCATCCCTGGTAAACCCATCATTGAGAGCTGAGAGAGACAAGCTGTTTTTTTTTATCACTGGAAATGGATGCCACCATCCTAAAATCAAAAATAAAAAAAAAAAAAATGTTCAGGGCTAGAAGGTATTTCAGAGCTAAAACTGTCATTAAAAGTGCAATAAAGGAGGCAAAAAGACCTAAACTAAACTTTTGATCTTAAAATATATCGAAAACACAAGAACAAAAATGTAAATTTACTGCAGCTTAACAATCCTTAGATGTGGCGGCTGCATTAGTTTTCCTTAGTTTTACAGGTTTATTTCCTTTATTTTCACCTGGTGATTCTGCCAGTAACATACTCCCTGTCCTAGGGTGACACCACTCTCTGCTGCCCCAAGGCCAGGTTCCTCAATGCGCCCCCCTACCCGCCAACCCCACCCCCCTCCCATGAAGAATGGTAGACCTGCAGGGTGCATAGAAACAAAAATACTTGTACCAGTTTCCCCACTGTACATTTATCCCTGCTTGCCCAAAGCATGGCTAAATGTAAAGAACAACTACCTGCCGGTGCCCAGAACTCCATGTCCCGGGCATCGGGAGATAGGAATTCCACACCCCTGCTGCCCCTCAACTCCCTGCTGCCCCAAGGCTGGGCCTTGGTTGGCCTTGTGGGAAATCCAGCCCTACCTAGGGCACTCTCATGATTTGGACTACAAACTTTGTATTGACAATTATCCCTCAACTTGAATTGACAAAGATGATGAAAAACCATGAAATGTTATTTTACTTCAAAGCTGAACTTCAGGTAGATATCAGCTGCACACCATACAGCATTGTGTCCATTGTAGATCAGAGAAATGCTCGTAGAGACTGCCACAGGTGGCAAAGCACCGTCTATATCCCGCCGAAGCCCTGTCCCCACCCCGACGAAGTCCTGGGTAGTGTAAAGGAGGAAGGGAGGAGCCTCCCTGTCCCTTACTTGCTAGTTACTGCTGAGGAATCAAGATCGAAGCTGACAGCTTTTTCCTCCATAATACTAGGTGAGGCTCTGCCTCACCTGCCTCCCCTGACCCGTCCCCTGGTAGATACGTAGATATCAAAGAGAAAAAATAAATACATTGCATACATTAATTAATGCAGCTCTGTATTAATTAAATAGGACGGAAGTGGTGGGCAGGAAAATGTGGATGTCAGGATCCAGAGCACCCCCAGGTGGCGCTGGAGCCGGGTCCTGCAGTTCCTGTGCTCGCCTGCGGATGTCTCCAGCAGCCAGGAACTGTAAGGAACCTGCAGCTCCGGTACTCACCTGCGGGTGTGCCCCAGCTGTGACTGATCATCCCATCACCTGGTGCTTCCTGGGAGGGTATTTAGGCCCTCCCTGCAGTCAGGAAGCTGGGTCAGTATTGTGTTGCTAAACCTGACTGATGCCCATGTCCTGAACCTTGCTTCCTGAACCTTGCTTCCTATCTGAAAACCTGTCACCGACCCGGCTTGTTACCCGACCACTCTCCGTTGAATCCAGTTCCTGTACCGCGCTGCCCTCCTGTTGACGACCCGGCTTGCACCTGACCACTCTTCATCAATCCTGTTCCTGTACCGCGCTGCCCTCCTGTTGACGACTCGGCTTGTACCTTACCACTCTTCTGGTATCCCGAGGCCTGCTGTACATCTGCAGGCCTGTTACCCCTCTTTGTTGGGTTTGTAGTTTTGTTGATGTGGAACCAATAAACTGTGCATATAACCCTATCCTGTGTGGGCATATTAATTTGGTCATCCTGCGTGGGTACCTGCATGTGGTGTGAGAACGCCTGTGCAGGGTACCCTGACAGTGGACATGTACTTAGGGTAAAGTGGGAGCAGTGACAAGGTAAGGATAGAGGGGAGGCTTCACAGTAGGTAGCAAGCTGGATGTGATTAGTGTTCTTAAATATTAGATCTAATCTAATATTAGATTAGTAGCTTAAATATCAGAAAGCTTATGGGTGGATTGTGATGTCACCACCCTTCGCCCAATTAGATAACCCCTTGTATCAATTGAACAATATACTAAGCATTCTCTTAATGGCTGCTGCTCACAGTAAGTGACCCCCTGTGTTTTCACAGCAGAGAGGAAGACGCTCAGCACAGCGCAGTACAGGACATGGAAGATTGTGACTAGTGCTGCAGTAGCTCCAGTGGGCCAGTCAGCCCAATGTGGCTCAATGCTAGTGTGTCCGTCAGGCCCATAAGGCATGACGTATCCATACTTAAGTTAGGCCAAGCTGTAAATATCCATAAAAGGTACCGGTATACCTGGAGTTCAGTTTTCAAAGACAAATTCAGAAACTTGCATTAGTTTCATTTAAAATGGCTCCGTTCTTTAATTAATATATAACTGAATTAATTGGTGTCTTTTTATATCTCCCTGGAATTCATCCTAAAATATAGGAATTTGTTAGTACAACTCCTTGATTGCTCAAAATTCAGCGAATGTACTTAAGGTTCTTTTTTTTCTAATGATGCCGACAGACTCCTCTGCTCCTCATTATTATGCGCTGCCATATTGATCGGTCTATAATGTACGTTCTACAAATGATAGCTGCTGCCTCATATTGCTATACGTAAAAAATTGTATCTGGAGAATCTAATTACCTGCTGCAAAATAACCAATTGCATATTGATCCCAGCGAAAAAGCAGTTTATAACAAGGGATGCAAATTGATGTTTTTTCTCATAGGAAATGAATGTATTGACCTTTAAATGTTTATCCAATCAGAATCCCATCGTTCTACAGTCATGCAATGCCCCCTTCATTGTGCAGCAATAAACTGCATATTATTAACATAACTCCTTCACAAAGGCAACTTTTGCCATTTACAGTCACACCAATTAGACCCATTTGACACCCATGCTCTAAGCCTTTTTACCTGTCAACATTTTTTATAGCCACAGGCTACTTTACACACATACAGTATTTTAGATAAACATATATTTTTATAATACTTAGAAATTCATCAGAACATTATAAAATATATACAAAATGACGCTTTACTTTACTTAAAATCCCCCCTCCCCAACAGCACATATTCACCTTTCCTCCTCTCCTGTCATTCTGTTCAACTTCAGGGGAAGGAATACCTAACATAAAGGGATATTAAAGGCACATTCCCCCCATGCTGCTTTAAGGACTTCGTTTTCAGGAGTCCCTCCAGCGCTGGTGCTGGTCTCTGATCACATACTGAGTGCTGTGTCTTCTGTGTCCCACAGTGTCTGTACGCATGCATGCTGCCTGCTGCATACATTGACTTACACTGTGTCTCTCCTCTTCTCCCGGCCGAGGATCTCTACTGCGCATGCGCCTGCCCCATGATCCTTCACGTTCGCTCGAGAATCTTCAGATCTTCAGATCTTCAGGTCTTCTTCGGAGCTACAGGTAAGTTTTTACCTATTTGGTAACTTTTTATTGTTTTTTTATGTTTTTGCATATATCTACTGCTGTTAGCAGTAGATGTATGCAAAAAAAAAAAAAAAAACCAAAGGTTTAATTCTACTTTAAATTTATATTATCCTCATCAATATTTGTAACCAATACAGCATAAGCGCTGCAATCATTTTTATTTATTTATTGAAACAGGCCAAAATAATTCCCTCCCTAAAGAATATACACCGATCAGCCATAACATTGTGACCACCCACCTAATATTGAGTAGGTCCCCCTTTTCCTCGCAACATGCACTCCATTTGACATCTAAAGATATGCTGTGGTATCTGGCACCAAGCCATCAGTAGCAGATCCTTTGGGTCTTGTAAGTTGAGAGTTAAGGCCTATTGGAAATGCAACAGCATATAATGTACTGATATGTCTTTTAAACTGTAAATGGCGCTTAAGTGTAATGTTAGTCTCTATGTGCATGCTTATCTATGATACACATAAAGTTTTTTCCTATGTTTTCTGTTTCCTTCACACTGCTATATTCATACATGTAATCTTCTTCTAAGCAAGTAAAACTTAATTCAGCATTCCTCAAGATCTCAGTGCTTCATCTAAACACATAACCAACTGATTGGACTTGCTATTTCAGCACATACCACAGGTGCTCGATGCGATTGAGAGCTGAAGAACTTGGAGACCAAGTCAACACCTCAAACTCATTGTTGTGTTTCTCAAACCATTCTTGAACCATTTTTGCAGTTTTGGAGTTGCTCTGACCTTGTGGTCTAGCCAACACAATTTAGCCTTTGTCAAAGTTATTCAAATTGTCACCCTTGCCCAATTATTCTGCTTCCGACACATCAACTTCAAAGACAACATTTTCACTTTCTGACTAATATATCCCACCTACTTCCAGGTGCCATTGTAAGAAGATAATCAATGTTATTCACTGCACCTCTCAGTGGTCATAATGTTATGGCTGATCGGTGTATATGCAATGTCACTTTTATACTAAAGTCCCTTCTAAAAAATGTACCTGGGTACAAGACCCCCTATAAAACAACCCCCCACCTTAGGTGGACTCCTTACATAAAGTGTACAGGCAAGGACTCTGAAATTGAGATCATAGCATGTCATATTATGTTAAGATGTCAGATAATAAATGTATAGAAACACAGAGGGAGGAGAAGGAGGAGGGAGGTAAGTCTTATTTTGTTTTTGTAAGTCTGAACAAGGGTGACCAAGTGACTTATTCCATTCCTTCAATGTGGCAGCATTAATTCTTAGTGATTGGACTACAGCTGTCACATGGGGTCAGGAAAAGACATCAGCCCTTTGTAACCTCCAAGGTTAAATAATGGAGTTCCACTTTGACTGCACCTGTCTGTGATTGTTTTTGGCTTGCAGCTAAAGGCCGCTGTGTTCTGTGTGAAAGCAGCAGTCTCTCTGCAGTGGGCCAACATGTCCCCTTGACTTGTTATAACTTCAATGCTGCAATTAGTAGGGGACATGAGTATTGCTACAGTGCTAAAGTTTGGATTACATAGGGGGTGGTGGTCAGACCACTGCAGACAGACCATGGCTTTCACATAGAGTGCATGAGTTGGAACCTCTAGTAGGCAGAACTTTCTTCTAGAGATGTGGAGGATTTAAAATCAAAAACAGTTTGATACTAAAAAAAATACTGTCTTTAAGCACCTTAATTCAATGAGTTTTACATTTTATTAATTATAATTGGCTTTGGCTTTCTCAGTTCTTGTGCATGTTCCGTTACTAGGAAAGTTACTTTCTTACAAGCACTAATTATTCTGTCTGTCAGAGTAAAGAAATAACCTTTCTCTGTGCATTAAGCCCATCTTTTAAGTTAACACGAGCAAGTCATACAACACTATAGAAAAAAACATGATGGAATGTAAGTGAGTGTGTAATACTGATGCTTTGATCAATATTTTATTTGCTGGCCTTCAATACAACAACCATTACATTCAAATACTGCTAAGCAGATTTATTTGCAGCACGCTGATGTTTTAGAGAGAAAAGAATTAATGAAATAAAAGGTCTATTTGCATGACATCCATTAATTGTGGTTTGTGTGGTTCTTTTCTATCATTACCATACATTCACTTGGACAGGCTGAATGGAGTTCTCTCTCTGCGCCTAATAGCTTGATCCTTCACAACACTTGCTTACAGAAAGTGATTACTGACAGTTGTGCAGTGGTCAATGTGTATCTAAACTTTATTTTCATTAGTAACATGCCTACATTCTTTTTGTCCATTAACTAAATGGAGTTTGTGTAAAAAATAATTTCATATATTGGACAGGTCAGCACTTTTTGGAAGCCTTCAGAGATACTTTAACAATTTTTTTTGAGTTATGGTTTCTTTTGTGTCATCTTCCAACACAGACTAATTGTATGCACTGTTCTTGATATTACTGACCAGGACATCTTTGCTCAAGTCTCAGCAGTTGAACTTTGCAGATTTTTCAAAGTAATTGTTACAATTTCTCCCAACTTTCCTACCTGGTGGGGCAGAGAGTTTTGAGGGACAATGTTTTCAAAGGAAATGTTTTGGCCTATTTAGATTTAGCCTTCATCTCCTTACCAGCAGTGCACTTCCTTATAAGTAAACCAGCAGTTGGAAAGCGTATTAAACCCTCTTGCTTATTTTTTATGTGCTTTGAAATGTTAATGAAAAAAGCCAGGTTGGTCCAAACCAGGTATGGGGCTGTTACTACAATGTCATCTTCTGTCTTCAATACGCTGATAGGTATGATCCACTGCTGCATTGGGGTACAGGTATCATTATTGTATAATATCTCTTTGTGTGTAGGGCAAAATGCAGTGATATCGTTGCAGGAGAATTAGCATTGTCAACTTGTTAGAGGAAGTACCCCTCGCTGACAGGATCACCAGGTATTTCATTAAATGTACTGTATATTTAAAGGGCTATTGGTTGATTTTAAATACGGGTCTATATTCCTTAATACACATGCACAACATTTTATTTAAATGTGTTTTTAGTTTTCTTTGACCACTTGATAAACAAAACTTAAAGCAGACCCTGCAGTAAAAAGCAGGGCCGCTTAATATGCTCAATAAACTGGGCGCCCCTACCACATAGTAAATGGCAAAATTACTGTCAAAAATGCACCTGTAAGTAAAACATACATTTACCCCAGAACTGCCTGCAGCATCCAAAGATGCTCACAAGGGGAAGGATGCTCTAATAGCTCACATATGGTCAATACTTAAAGTTAGATCTAATCATTGACACTCTGCAATCTCTCAATTTATCTTTAGGTTTCAAGTTGATATTGGGTCCCAAAATGAGGCCAGATAATTTGAACTCTTGGTCTGTAAGCAGGACCCAATCATAGTGTCTCCTGTTTGAATGATTATATATATATACATTATATATATACACTGAAAGAGAAAAGGTTTCTACTAACAGCAAGGATAACTCCAGCTCCCCTTCACTAGTCCCATATATATACTACTATGGGGCAAGGCTTTGCATCCACTACAATGTAACTTTACAGGATTGGCACATTTAGAAGGAATTATTCTATATTTCTGAGCTGCCAGATATGGAAGCGTCACACACTGATGTGCATTTAAGCCTGGCTACCCCCTACACCCCAAAAGCACTTTTACCTATTCGATTCCCACTCCTGCTGGCTCCAAGACCAGTCCCTGTGCCTCTTCCCTCTTCGTTCTGGCATATAAGGACAGCTGACATTGTCACATCTAATGCAGGGTCTACAGCCCTACATTATACATGAGGACGCCAAGGGACAGTCCACAGCAGGAGCAGAGGGGAAAGAGATGAGTACTTACCGCTGGGGAAGAATCGAACAGGTCAATCTGTTTAAAAGAATCCCCCTTTAAAAAAAAAACAAGAAAATAACCCTTGCAATGCAGGTGTAGCCAACTACAAGGGGAGGTTTGTTTTTTTTAAACACAAGATAGGCTTTAAGGAGAAACTGTAATCTTTTCTTTGGATATAGAGTGTACCTAAATAGTCAGTTTAGTGTAAACATTTGTATTACTATGCATTACGATTTTAAACATCTTGCATCCATCCATATTTTGTAACTAACTGCACATGGGGCATCCATAATGTTGTGTCTTGCTTTTCCTATTCAGTACTGTACATCTACCAAACATGGTAGGTCTCTAATGCAATGAATCATAAATAAAGCTCATTGAAGCAAGAAACTGGGTGATCATAGCTTAGGATAGTCTGTTTGGGACTTTATCTACATAACATAATAATGATATGTGGTTATCCTTCTCAGCAGTTATCGGTTATCCTGAAGAGTAATTTTAATGGTAGGTGTATTATAAGTACTGTACGTCCTACCATACATGCGTGTATGGTGGTAGAGGGCCTCTGTATTGAAAGAGCAGATTATAAGCTTGTTAAATTCATGTCCTGTGTCCTATCATTCATGTTTGCCTGGGGCACTATGAAAGGGTGCCATGATTCTGCTGGCATACCATGAACTTGTTTAGTACCTAATAACAGAAGCCTTGAAAGAAATATCTGTTTTCATGCAAGAGTTGTTCATACGTATTTATGCATGACGCTGTGATTTCCTCTTTGTAGATGTATGTCTGAACTGAACATTAATCAGAACACAAGCCTTTTGCAGTCTAAGTGCTGCTGAAAAGCATTTTTCAGAAACCAATATTGTACCACCAGACAAGATTTAGAAAAGTCTGTAATCACCAAGGCCAAGAACAGACAACCGATACAAGTGAAAAATACTAAAACATCCGGCCGCATCCTGGGCTAAAATCATGGTCTCCCTGTGAATACAAATGTGCAGAACTATTTAGTTAGATACATTTATTAGTCCTGCAGTAAAAAGCCAACCGTGCAGTTTACTGACCTTGTCCATTTCATAAACCCAAAGAATGGAAAAACCATGTAATCCGCAGAGTAGGTCAATAGTGCAATAAAAAGGTAGCACTTACCAATGATGTTATTTCTTTTATTAGAAACAACTATGTCGCTCGGAATAAAAATGTCATTTACACTTTTCATGAGCGTCTATGAAGGCTGAAATTGCTATCTTGATCCTGGGTAGGAGTAACACTGTTATAATAGGGGATAATGCGTGCATGCCCTGCGGGGAATAATTATACCAGTTCTCCACCAATAAAGAGGAGGTTTTTGAAACTTCAAAAGGTAAATATATTCATAAGAGGACTGTAAAGATTTTATTCTTTTACTTATCAGCTTTTACATACCGATTTGCAAAAGAAATTTGTAGGGTAGCTAAAGGGACATGAAGAAATCTTCACTTACTCTACAGGCTCTTGATCAGTAAACTGTAAAGCCAAATGGCAGCTCTGTATATAAAGGAGATGGTACACCTTCATCAGAAACATGTTCAGATTTTTTTACGAGGACAAAAACAATCTAATGTGTTTGGTTAGAAAAATGGTGGGGTCTGCATAATGAGCATCATTACTCTTGCTGTGGACTCCAGAACCCAGAGGGTTGGGAGGTCTTTTTGGCTTTTTTGTGCCTAGGACAAGGACATCATGGTCAGTAATACAGTCATGACTTCAAGCTACGCTCTTGACACTTTTATTGTACATTTTCTTCCAATGAGAACCTTTCACAAATCCTAACCAAAACCAAATTATTCTTGCAGTTGTGTTTCCTTTCCTATGTCTGTCATTAAAGAGTAAAGTTCTTTTGAAATTTGGAAGCTTGTTTATTAGCATGGTGGCACTGCACCCCTGGAGTCCTGAAATTAATTCCATTATGCCTATGAGCATGCAGTACGCATGTTTTCCCCTTGCTCGTGTTGGATTTCTCCAGCTGCTCCAGCTATATTTTTGCACACACAAAGTATAGACTGCTCAGCCAAGAAAAAAAAAAACAAGTGCAACTTGTCCTCCACACAAAGAGATATGATGTAATAATGAAACATGCTTTCCAATGCAGCACTGGAATATAACTGTCAGAGTACTGAAGACACAAGATAAAATCACATTGTAGTATCAGCCACATCCATGATTTGATGTAACCTGACCTTTCTCATACCCTTCAACATCCAAAAAAGAGTTTCTTCTGGGTTTGGGATTTCAGGCCTGCATTCGGCTCGGCTTTTCTGCTTGGTACGTCCGAGGTACCATGCAGAATTGAAAACGAGTGAAATAAATTAAAAAAAGAAAAAAGTTGAAAAATAATTTTAAAAATGTAAGAAAATAGGAACATGATCTGTCATTACAACTGGGCGGAGCGATCCGTGAGATCACAGCTGGTCTGCCCTGCTGTCATTTACGTGGAGATCAGTCGGCTTTGTCCGACCTGTCTCCACGCTTCGGCTGGCAATTTGGCTCAGTCGAGCTGAAGCATATGCCTTCGGCTCGGCTGCCTTCGGCTGCTGTATGGGCTATTTTGAATAGCCCATACAGCAGCCCTTCGGTTCGAGTGAACCGAAAGGCAGAGGCGGCCGAAGAGAGCCAAAGGATCAGCCGAAGCTATGGCTGGATCCCTTGGCTCTTTAGTGAATAACCCCCTAAATGTTGCAGAGCAGGTTAAGTTTTAAGGGCTCTTTTTAGGGTTTAGGTTAAGTGTTCATGTGAGAGGTTAAATAATAGGGGGTCGTTTATCATTTTTATTATTTTATTATTTTTACTTTTTTTTACAGGGAACTGCAACTATTTCAGTTGTTCTCAGCACCAGGAATTTGTAACAACTGCATACAATCATAATTTTGGTAGAACAAACATATCCCCAGAAATATACTAGTACATTTACTGAGTGCTGGTGATTTCTGCTTTCCATTGTACTGCTAGGGAACGGCATAGAGTTTCAGGGCTTGCACCATCATTTTTGGAAATATTTGCTTTTGGTGGTACCCCACCATTTATTTTTATTTTTTTCCCTACATCTAAAACTCTGATTAGAAACAATTTGTGCAATTATACACATTTGAACCCCATTGAAAACTATTTTCATTTCCCAGTTAGTCCACTCTATTTGTTTTAAAGTTTAAAAAAAAACACTGAGAGATTGCAGAGTGTCAATGACTAGATCTATGTGTGTGGGAACTGTAAATATTGACCCCATGTGAGCTATTAGCGCTGGGAAATTGGTGTTGTCAGTTTACAGAGTGAAGCTCCCGACACAGAGAGTGATTTCTTAATTTAGGACCCTCAAACACTAACCCTCCCTGTAACCCCAATATTGACTCTCTCTAAGGAAATGTAACCGCATGTTTGCATATTTACTACGCCTATACTGAAGACCAACTTAACGGCATGGAAAGATACCTGTGAAAAAAACTTCTGCTTCAAACATTTTAAGCTACAAAGATATACGTAACATAATAGGTTTTCTTCCATGGTCATGATTCCACACTTCACTGTGACCTCTTTGTTCTGTTCATTTTTTTAAGTTAACAGACTATCATAGATGATCAGTACAGGCATGTAGCCAATATGCGTATGGCTGGTGAAATCAATAACTGCTAGTCTTGTACAGTGCAGCATACAGCAAACCTGAAGATAAGATACCGAGATTGATTTTCTAAAGGCCCATATACTGTTCAATTTGCACTTAGCTTAGTGAATGTGGTAAAAAATTCACTTTGAAAAGAAAACCCAATTGCGAACAAAGAAAATTAAAAAAAACTATCTTTGCTTGGACGTGATTGCGTGATGAAAGTCAACACAGTTTCCCCTCATTCAACTGAGAAAAAAACTTCCCCTAGAAAATGCTAATTCTGTGCAAAGTGACTTTCTTCCTCTCTTTTTTTTCTTTCTTTCTTTAAGAGCCGGTGGAACACACAAAAACGTGCACAAGGGTGCTTGGCCCTTCAATAAAGAAGGGACCACTATTCTCGACCCCTGGGGGGCAAGGCTCCTGACAGGGGCTGAAACTGTATGGTCCACCAACCCGAAGGCCGGTGGACCCCGATCCTTTGGGGACCTGCCAGAACAGGTCCCTCACAGTACCTTTCTTCCTTTCTTAGCTCAACCCCACTGCATTCAGGGAAGTCGGCCCATTCGTTTTAATCTCAAACCCTGTCCACATATGTCCAAAATCAGAGAACATCACAGATTCATAACAATTGCTTTGCTTAAAATCCAATCGAAATAAGGAATATATTTAAATAAAATGCAGACTGGAATCCTCTGCACTGTTTTATTGTGTCTTCTGGGGTCAAAAAGTTACAATTAAAGCATACCTAAACCTAAAAAAAATGTATTATATTGCACCTTACTAATTCTTAGATGCAGTGGCTGCATTGGTTTTCTTATTTTTTAGGCTTTTGCCTTTATTTTCCTGTCTTAAGGTGGCTCCAGTCTACGGAGGAGCAAGGGAGCCACCCTTGTCAAGCTGTGTAGAGGGTAGTGTCAGATGCACTAGTAGATTTAGATGGACTCTACATAAGTGACTAAAATTTAATCTGAGCTCCAACTAACACTTTTTAAGCAGTTACAGCAACATTTATTTTCCATTTGGGATATCCCGGTGGGATTTAATGTCATTATGAGGTGTGGGGTGTGGGGTGGTACTTTAGTCATGATGGTGCTTTATTCCTTACATATATGTGGAAGCTACACTGTATGTTTATTATTATGTCGACGTGAGGAAGGGACCCTGCGTGGCCCTGAAACGAGGGCTGTAGGACGCTTGTGACATGTTACTTTAATAAAAATCAGATTTCACACTTTTTAGTTGAGAACTGTTGATCTCTATTTCTATGATTCTGGGAACCACAGTGCCATTCGCAGGGGTGTAACTAGAAATCACAGGGCCACATAGCAACATTTTGTATGGAGCCCTGTGATTTCTAGTTATGCCCACCTGATATCCCTAACAACCCACCTCAGAGTGACCCTGCAGAGCGCACCATAGAACCTCTATGGTGGGCTCTGCAGGGTCTCAGATGGACTGGTCAAACCCTCTTACCTGTCAGCCCCAATCGCTCTCCGCCTCCTCCGTCACTGGGCCCCCGCCTCCTTCATTGCCGGGCCCCACCTTCTCCATCGCTGCCAACGCCAGGCCCAGCCTCCTCCTCCGCAGCTACTGGCTGTCACTGACTCACCACCAGCTGTGAGGAGGCATGCGTCGCTACACAGATCAATGCCAGGTTGTCAGTGATCTGAACAGCGGCGTGTTCCTCCTCACAGCCACCAGTGACATCCAGCAGCCTGAGATGCCATAGCAACCAAGGCGGCCCGCATAGCATCAGGGGGATGTCCTGGCCGGGCCCCCCTGTGTCTTAGGCTTCATAGCAGCTGTCTGGGTCGCTATGGTGATTTTCCCACCACTGGCCATTCGTGTTATCACTACGGGCACTGTGATTGTTGTAGAAACAGGCCCGAACGCTGCATGGAGTGCAGGTGACCTACCACGGCCCTCTATATGCCATTTTTCTGGAGAGCTTGGCCTGTTAAAGGAAGCTGCAAAATACCAGATTTAATGGCTGAATCAACAGGTTATATAACTTTGTTACAAATGGATTTAGAAAAACAAAGACTGCTGTGTTATTGTTAGTAACATACTGCATCATCGTACTTTAACTTTAACCCCTTCACTTATGTTAAAGGGAAAATACACAATACTATCTTGCTTATATTTATTAGTGAGCATTCAATTCTAAACATTTATTTAAAAGACAAAAAAAAAGGAAAGAATGATTCTGTTTGCTCATACAGCAATACATTACATCGGCTATGTTTTAAACAGCCCCTCCCAGGAAGTAGAGAACTAATGAAGTATTTCAGAGGGAATAAATTATCTGATCAGAACAGATAACAGTAATTGTAATTTGTATGAAAAAAATGGAGTATACATATTTATTAGGCTAAGTAAGAGTGAGTCAGACTTTCAATGAGTGTTGGCGGAACTCATTAACTCCTGTGAAAAAAAAAGCAGCAGAGAAAGGAAAGAGTTTAGGCTGGCCGGGGAATGAGAAAAAGAATAAAGTCATTAAGGAAAACTGTGCAACAGTCAAGCTATGCCTTGTAGATCATAAAAGAGAAAAGGAAAATCAATGCAAAGGCCATTGCAAGTGTAATGTGATAGGTTGATTTAGGAGGAGCTGGATCCCCGCTTGCAGCAACCTGGGTAATTAGATGCATCGTAGAGACAGACAAATGGTAAAGTTATGTGTTCTCCAGAACAGGTAGATTAATAAACAGCTACTCTGAAGAGACTTAGTGAGTCCAAGCATCTGTCTAAATTCCTTATAAAAAAACTGAGATTAGTAGAACGTTTCTTCCAAGATATTGGATAATATATTTTTTATCAATTTCTAGCGGCACAACCCTTTTTTTTTATACATTTAGATTCAATGATTTTCAGAAAACAAAATAAGTACCAGAAAATAACACATAGGGGTCTATTTGTAAACAATTCTCAGGGCCCTTCACCTTGCAAATATAGGTGAGCTTTTGTTTTTGGCAAATCATGTCAAAATTGTATGTTGTTAATATATTTGTTCTTTCTAGTTCGAATATAATACTACATTATAATCAGTAGATGGAGCTAAGGAGCATAGGAAATAAATATTTATTACCCCAGTTCCATCTAGTGGCCAAAAATGTACTATTAAATGATGATACATTCAAACTTGAAAAAAATATATAATATATGTTTATAACTATATATACATTTTTTTTTTTGGTATTATTCACCCATAACAAACGTTCACAGATATTCTGTTAAGGTGACACCCCCTGGCAGGTGACAAGGGCTTCCTTGAGGGGCGAGGTCTAAGTACCAGCCGATGTTCACCAGAGTTCCTGATGGTGGAGATGGGCTAGGCTGCTTGCTGGTACCAGCTTGCGATCCCCAAGGTTGTCCTGCCAAGGATTGGATGAGAACAGGAGGGCTCCAATGAGGAGACAGTAGTCAGATCCAGGTAGAACTCAAGTCAGGCGGCTAGCAGAGTGTGGTCAGATGGTCCCAGATCAGCAACGGTTAATCAGAGGATAAACGCAGGAGACAAGAGCAAAGTCGGGTTCAGGCAGAAGATCAGGGTGGGCAGCAAGCGAAAAAGGGTCAGACGGTCTGGGTCAGCAACAAGAAAACATAAGTATAAGCTCTTAGATAAACAGGAAGCTGGCAAAAAGGACACAGCACCAGCTCCTTGCAGAGCTAGTGCTTAAATACCCTTCTGAATCAGAGACGACATGCCCATCCCCAGTAGTAAATTAAAGTAAATCACCCGCACACACTTGAAGGGTTTTTAAAGTATTGATATGTTTATTCAATATCCAATGTCACATACTGTCATACGGTGCTCAATACGCCCATCCCTGGGGTACACTGGAGACCGTGGTCTGGATTATTTTACTATTACTAGCCATACTGGCCTGGACCCTGTGAGATCCATTAGTAGCTGATCTTCTGGAAATTGTGGCTGGGATTCTCAGAGGAGAACAGTAAGGTCTCGTTCACACCTAGGCGTATTGCATATGCGCGTCTGTCGCGCGACCGTCACGCGCTTTTACCGCGATTCGCGGTAAAAAAAGTTGCGCGACCGTCGCGCGTTTCCGAAGGCTACTTGGCTGTATCCCAATGGAAATGCGCAACAAAACGGCCCAAAGTAGTACCTGTACCTTTTCAGGCGTGGGCCGTTTTGTAGCGCGTTAGGGACGGGCCGAAATATGCCAAGGTGGGAACGAGACCATTGAATACAATGGGATTTATATTTTTGAGCGTTTTGTAGAGCGTTCGTCGAGCGAAGAACACGCTACAAAACGTTCAGGTGTGAACGAGGGCTAAACCCTGACAGGTACTCTGAGCTTGCCATAACATATTCACAGGGTGAAGGGCACTGCAAATTGTTTAGTATATCAGCAACTCAAACACACATGCACACACAAACAACAGTTTGAACTCAATGGCCCCGTGTCTTTATTCAACCTTAACAACTATGCAATAATTAGACCCCAAGGAGAAATCAACTGGGAGCCAAAAGCCAATATACGGTGGATACAAGAACTAGTATTGACTCTTCCATTACGTTTATTGCGATGAACAAATTCCAATAAGTACTACCAGTAAACTGGTCGCATAACTTAGTTTCATGGCTGTAAAATAACTCTAACACTCTCAGCACCTTGGACAGAGCATATATATTTAGATTTTAGATAACCCACTTGAACAGTTTATTACTTAGACCAGCAGTACATTAGATTCAGCACCCTGGACAACATATGAATACCCAGTCATTAATTTTACATAATATAATCCTTTATCAATAGATGACTGCATCATAAACCAATGTAACATTTAGGTGCAGTAGCTTGTTAATGACCCCATGTATTAGACACCTGTCTGCAGCAATCATCTCTGATGACCAAGTGGCTGTAAGCTCACTTAATTTTAAGCTTGTGTGCTCAACCACAGTTCTTTTGCTAATCTAGAGCAAAGAGAGAATAAGAAGTGTCCAAACATTTGTAATATCTGGTAGTCGGATGCTGGAAAATGTACCAGGAGACCGGTTTTAATAATACAACATATAACTAAAATGAAAATGTTTGACAATCATAGTCAGCATGTCCATAAAATGATTTCGCAGCAGCCTAATGATGATATTAATAGACCAAAAAGGCTCTTAAAAGTTAGTCCCTTTACTCCATATAGTCAACAATCACAATATTTATTTTATTGTTCCCCATTATTATCCCCATGGTCCCTGTGTGTTGCAAAGTAGCCACTGCTACAAGTTTGCACCTGTGATGGACTACAGTGTCCTGTTTAGTTTACTAATTTGTATTGAGATTGTAGTTCATCACAGGAGCGAGCTTGGAGCGGTGGCTACTTTACAACACACACAGGGACCATAGGGAACAAAAGTAGCCCCCCTCCAGAAGGAAGGACAGTGTCAGCACCAATTCAGAGATGATTTGAGGATCTACAGCTGAGTGATACACAAATTAGTTATATTTGTGTTACTAGTTAAGGTATTTAAATGTGTTTTTAAGATTTACCTCCTGTGTTTAGTGTCACTGTAAATTTTCCTTCTTTTAAGTATGTACACATTTTCAAAATAAATTATAATAATGTTAACCAGAAAGTAATGTTTAATAAAGATGTTCACGTTTTCCTGCTTACTGCACAATATTTTCATATGTTTTATCTATGGGATTGTAAATTCTACTTCTAGCAGCTATCTGTAAGTCAGACAATTGTAATGAGCAACATTACCTTTTGATATATAATCAGTTTCACCTAGACATTGCATTGTTTTTAATCAATCTAACTAGATTGATGGACTTGCACCTGGAGAGAGAAAAAGTAAAGAACAAACACTGTGTAGCATCACTAAGCAGGACACAAAGCCCCCAGATGCCAGTTAATATAATTGGGCCGCAGACAGGTGTACTTTAGGCTGACCACATTCACACTCACACCTACGAACTTTAAAAAGCATACACCTTCCCTTTAAGCTTCCTCCAGGGACAAAGCAGGCTGAGTGGCTATAATTTTATTTTTGGCATTTGCTTTCTGTATTTGGCTGTTGGTGGTAGGCAAGTCACTACAGTTGTAAATATTCTGGTGCTTCAAATGAGATTTGCATTATTATACAAGGTTGGAATGATCAAAGGTCACCTTGTATGTTAGATGCTCCTGTCAATGAATTCTGAATGATCTCAGAAGCATCTTAAACTTATGTCAAACTGATGGCATCAACACAAACCCATTGACAATAAACTGCAGTTCTGTGTACTGTTGTTCTTAGTTTCACCCTCCATCTGAACCCACTGCAGGCTCACCCAAACACTGGATCACGAAAGGGAGTTTGTGGACCATGGAGTCCCTATAGAAGAGTTGGTAGTCCTGCCAGCAGAAGTCAAAAATGTCTTCTGCATTTATCTGCAATAGATTGTACATGAAATATGATAACCTGAGCAGGCTGGGTATGTGGAGGGGCAGAGGGAGGTGGAGCACATAACTTAAGCATAGAAAATGGAGTAGATTACTCCTACAAAGTCACTTACACCCTCTTCGTTTATTAGGAGATGGATCTGCTCCATTTTATCAGTTTAGAAGAGTGGTACACGCCTCATCCCTGTAAAAAAAAGCATAGTTTGCAGGCATAGTTTGCAAGTGCATAGTTTGGCTCACAAAATTGTGCACCGCCGGGTCGCCTCTGCGCAGGCGTGTGCACGTTGGCGTGTACGTATCACTCCGTACACGCTAACGTGCGCATGCGCGTGTGGCAGATTTTCAAGTTAAATAGGCTATTTAAGGTTGTGACATTCCAACCTCCAGTGCTGACTGGTCTTCAGTTGTTGCCTGTTCCTGTTACCTAAACCCAGCATCCTGACTCTGATCTCCTGGTGTTTGACCCGGCTTGGCTTTCTATTCTGCTGCTCTTCTGGATTCCCTCGACCTCGGCTTGTTTATGACCACGCTCCTGTCTGCTGCTCTGTACTTCGCTGCCCGCAAGTTGCTGATCCAGCCTGTCCCTGACTACGCCTTGTCTACTCTCCTGGTACCTCACTGCTCGACTGTTACAGACCCAGCTTGGACTTGGACTTCGCTGCTACCGGCACTCGTGCCTTTCCTGTCCTTGTGCATCTGTTCCACCTGCAGGCGTTCTTGGATTTGAGCTGCAAGAGAGGCCTTCCTCATCAACTCAGACTCCTCTAAGGTACGTGGTTTTCATCCCCATCCTTCCCTTGTTGTTAAATAAGTCAATGCCTTGTACTAGTTAAGCAAAAAATGATGGTTGGGGGTTAGACTGTTTGCTTTGAACAACAGAGAGACTCTTGATATATATGCACCAGAAGAACAACTGGTTACAATCCCAATAGGTTCTTTTTAAACTTTAAAAAAAGCTATTGAAGTAAATAAACATATTTTCTTCACTTTTCAGATTTGATTTTGTCTACTTTCTAACCTGCAGTAAGAAATGACAGTTGGCGCCTGATTGTTCGCTTTGAACAAGAGACTCTTAATACATATGCACCAGTAAAACAACTGGGAGACACTGCTAAGCACTTTCAACTCACTCTTTGCTATAACTTGAAACATTTGTGTTAAAAAAGCAATTGAAAAGGTAAGAGTCTTTGAGAATAGACAAGTGCTTCTACAACACTGTACGTCTGCAGACAGGTAATATACCAGAAAGAAAGGCTTTAAAATGTAAGCTTCAGACAATGAATGACTCATGCACGCACTCTTCTGTATTTAAAAGGAGGGAAAACTTAAATCAAAGTGAAAAACTAGAATTCGCCAAGTTGCCACAATCAGTGTGAGAATACGTGGAGCAGCTCATTCATCTCTTCCCAAGTCTGATCCAAAAAGCACCCAGAGGACAAACTTTAAAAAGAAGGAACGTAGATATTTACTTGGGGATGCAGAAATAGGACCTTGCCAAATAGAAGTATGTTTTCCCTAGAGGGCAATTAGGATGAGCAGTCTCACCAAGATGATAAATTAGCCGTGTTCCCTATTATGACTATGACCCGTGTTTTGGAAGGCTGGCAAAAGGCAAAGAGAGAATGAATCGTAAATCCTATAAGTGTTATTTCACAAGCATGCTCCAAAGATTGAATGCATGCTGCATTTTTTTTTTTTTCCCGGTAGCGATATGTGCATTGCTCCCGCTGGGCCAGAAGAAGGTCTCATTCAGGGACAATGCACAACCATTATACTTTATAAGGATGCTCCCTGAAGGCTTTAGTTCAGGCACTCTGCTACAAAAAAAAACACTCAAGGATATCAGGGTTGACCATCCATCTCATTTAAAGGTATGTGTAGCACTAGCAACCAGAATTGCTCTCTGTAGCCAAACAAAGCATCTATGGTACATAACAAAAGTAGAGTACAGAACTGTAAAAACAGAATCCTCTATATAAAGGAATGCAAAAATAAAACAGTTGTTTGTTCACATTTAGAAATAAATATATTCCTACTAGCATGATTGCTTAGCAGTTAGTGCTTTATCTTTGGGATAAATGAGCACAAAGGTCATTATCTGTATGGAGTCTGTATGGGTCCTTTTTGGGTGCCCAAGTTCCTTAGGTGTTGATTTGCTCAAGGCTGTTCAGTTTGCAAGGGAATTTTCCCTTAGATTAGTGAATGGGGTGAGTCTCTGATTAAATTCATCATCTACATGTGTTTTATTTATTTTCCATGTATGTGGTTGGGTATCCTTTACACATTGAATTTTCAGCACACTGACAAAGCTAATGGAAACTTCCCCTGCAAAGTGTAAACCTTTCTGCTACAGCCAAATATTTCAAATTTTGTCTCATCGGTCAGGAGCAACTGTTGCATTTTTCTGCAGCCTTGCGGCCAAAAATCCATACCTACAACTTGGAAACAAGGCTAAGTGACTTAACTATGCACAAAAACATAGGAACTGAAATATTTGGCTGTAGCAGGTAGCAGTTTGTTTACGGAAGGGCTTGACGAGCAGTACAATAATCAGTGTCTGCAGCAACAGTGAAGCATGGTGGAGGTTCCTTGCAAGTCTGGGGCTGCATTTCTGCCAATGGAGTTGGAGATTTGGTCAAGATCATTGGTGTCCTCAATACTGCTTAGCCATCAAGCTATACCATGTGATAGACCCCAAATGTATTCTGCAGCAGGACAATGACCCCAAACATACAGCCAATGTCATTAAGAATGTTTAGAATACACATTACTGTGTTTATAGCAACAACTTCTGCAGTATACAATTTCGGTCACTAGATGGCAGTGTTTATAAGTTCTGTTATATATCTATGGTATATTCTCTGTTGTATTGAAAAAGGTAGAGAATAAAGCTGTGGCTTCCTTCCTGTTTTCCAAGCCATGTGCAGCATGCATGTCTGACTGTGTGCTTGTGTTTCTTTGTGAGGCTGTGCAAGCAGTTCCAACAATAACTATCTTCAGTGTAAAGAAGATCAAGGAGTCCTGGATTTAATGGATTGGCCCCCACAGAGCCCTGACCTCAACATCATCGAGTCTGTCTGGGATTACATGAAGAAACAGATGCATTTGCTGCAGCCTACATTCACAGAAGAGCTGTGGTTAGTCCTCCAAGATGTTTGGAACAACCTACCTGCCGAGTTCCTTCAAAAACTGTGTGCAACTGTACCTAGAGGAATTGATGCTGTTTTGAATGGAGGTCACACCAAATATTGATTTGATTTGACTTTCTCCTCTGTTCATTTACATTCCATTTTGTTATTTGATAAAAATAAACTATTAATACTTTTATTTCTGAAAGCAATCCTTACAGAATTTTATCACACCTGCCTAAAACGTTTGCACAGTCCTATATACAGTATATACTGTATATATATCTATCTATAGATAGATATCTATATATATCATCATTATATTAAGACATCAATAATTACAAAACCCTACAGCCTGTGAAACGTGCTTGCTATGTTTGCTATCTATTCACTCGATGCAAACTTGTCTTTTATATTTTACCAAAAAGTTATAACTATACTGTGGAGCTCCTTTTAAGTGTAATCTTTCAATAAACTATTAACCAACTCCCAGAAGTCCTTTTTAATATTCTTCAAACCCAGCCTGATAGAAATTCACGGGCAATGCACCAGAACAGCAGCACAGGGATGCAAAGTAAAACACCATGTTTTAGAAGATCCCTCACTTGTATTAAACTTGTATTAAACAAAGTACTAGAAGCCTAGGACAGATGTACGATTATATGTACTGTACAAGCTCAATTTAAACTAAAGTGGGCTGATTTATAAAATAGGCCTTCCAGTTTTGGTGACAACTCAAGTTTTTTGGGTTTACCTTCACTTTCATTCTCGGCACCATTGGTCATCAAGACAAATAGAAAGAGTGAACCCCTCTAACGGGGGACAGACAACAATAAAACAACAATAAAAACTGGGCAAAGGTTCTAATCCTTCACCACTGTATCCAAATCTAAAAAAAAGAAGTTTTATCTTATCACCCAGGACTCTCAGCCAGAGGGGCTGAGCAGTTCCAGGACGGAAGTACTTTTACCAGGAAAGTGCTGGCTTTTAAAAAAAATTCCGGATTTTCTAAGTTATAACTGAGATCCTAGAACGGGGAGATTTCTAAGAGAACTGGGAGGGATGAAATCTCCATTCCTGTGTCCGGGCTTTAGTGGTGACCAGCACCAAATGATGATGCATCTGTGCACAGCCCTTATGAACAGGAGGCTGGTTCAGGTTCAGGGCTCCACCTGGGAGACAGGAAAACTCCACACAGGAGTCAGAGCGGAGTCCAATGCAGCAGGGTGCTGCGGGATTGGAAAAACCAAGTGTGCAGTTTAGCACGAGACTGAGACTGTCGGGAGGAACAGACAGTGGCCTGAGGTCTAAAGCCGGAGCAGCAGAGCTAGGAGGCTAAATGTGCATGTGTTTCTGTGCATGAGATGCTAAAGAATCCCTGTGAGGGTAATCGCATTGTTTTGAGAAATTTCATTTTAATAAAAGTGGGCAAGGAAGCCCTTAAAAGAAGTCATAAGCGAGTGGAAGAAGCAATCTTTCATAGGTTTCCATTTAGATTTTAATTGCATTGACCCATAAGCTACCTTTGCCACACAGTTACATTGACCGCAGGTCCTTGTGGCATTCCTATGCACCTTATACAAGAAACACGTACGTAAAGCTATGTGGTAAGATTATGAAGCTAAGTTTAGGTCTGCTCCCACTCTTTGAACTTTCCCTTGTTGTGTATTTCATCTAGAAGCACAGGTGTTCTTTAACTGAGTTCAAAGTTTACTTTCATCACTTAACTGGAGAAGAACCAATTTAAAGCATAACCAAAGACCTCCAGATCCTGTCTGCTCAATTATCAAACCTGAAAGATTAATCTTTAAAGATCTTTAGCCTCCACATGTTTTCTACAAGGAAGCTACCACCTTCCCAGATAGCAGTGCAAATAATTATTTTTTTCTACATCTCATCGATAGGTTGTTCTCGGAAAGCTTGTGACAGGATTATTAAGCTCCAACCCTGCCAACTATTCTTGTATTGAAGGTGCTAATTAGACAGCACTGAAGTATTTCACAAATGGTGTGGATGCTCTATTTAAAATCCCTACCTCTCCGGTGGGGGGTAATTATAGCGACGCACAATACAGGCTTTTTTTTTTCCTTATGGCACCATTTTCTTAAGCTTAAAAAGGAATTTATTTTCTAGACATACAAATATTAAATGATGAATATGAGAATGTCTTTTTTACCATTTCCAAGAATCTGGGGAATGCAGGGCTTCTCTTCTCAGATTCGCCAGGTTTATCGTAAGATATTTTATAAGAAATTGTATTTTTAAAGTTGAATTGCTGAAGCTCAAATTACACATAGAGCTTAAAAGAGAACTATGGGGTAAGTGTTTTTCCCCATAGTTCTCTTAATGGTCATGGGAGGACATATACTAGAATACTCCCGTGACTCAACGCTCAGTATATCGTGAGCTACAGCTCGCGGTATACTGAGACTGTCGCAGTCGGGACCGATCCCAACAATGCTGTCGAGATCCACCCAGCTGCGTGAATGACAGCTGACTCTGCCTCTGCCTATCTAGAGGCAAAGCCAGCTGTACCTGCCCCATACCCCGTCCGTTCCGCCAGTCAGCGCTGGAGGATCAGAGCAGATGAGTGATTCTCAGCGCATACAGTGTCTTGTCCACACCCAGTATTAAATGTTTATTTGTAAATTAAAGATAAATATCATTAACAAAAATTATAAGCCAAACCTCTTTAACTTGAAAAATATAAAAAATATTTAAATACAAAAATTAAAGAATTAAAATGAAAATAAAATTGAAAAAAAAAAAAAGTCACAAGAGGAGTATATTGAAAACCACTATAAGAAAGAAAATACTTACATAACTAAAATAGGTTGAGCAAGGTGGAAATAAAAAAAAAAGTGATTTTCTATGTGCATGAACTGGCTCAAGATGGAACAATAAATTATGCTTAAAGTGGAGAGATGTAGATGGGTTTCAACAGAGGAGATGAGATGTTCACACCACTGTATCCTAAATTCACACCAATCACGGCAATAGAAGGGTGCTGGCTTTGGTTTTACCCCATGGCAGTTTTCTGATAGGGAAACCAACAGAATTTGAAGGGAAAACACAAAAGAAAGTTAACCAAATATGCGTGGTTTAACCAAGATAATGATCCAAGTCACAAATCTGTTGTTACATTCATGGATGGCAGCCAGCCATGAATGTGGGTATGAACTGCTTTAATAGCCTCCCTGCTTGCCTGACTCTGTCCTTCTGGACCACAACTTAAAAAGATGCCTGGTGTCAGTTCTGAAACAGGCAGATGTTACTGATGCTGGAAGGCTATTTTGACACCCATGACAAATTCTTCTATCATAATGAAATTGGTTCCTTGAAGAGCTGGAAAGTGTATAGCCCTATACCATGATTGTGATAAATCATTATTTTCAGTATATAATGTGGACTTTTGAGGTACCCATACATGCCATTTTGTCTGTTATAAAATTTTTCCTTTATTAACACTATATACAATGATTTAAGGAATGGTAAAATAGAAACATATTGCACGTATAGTATTTGTACAGTGGGCTCATATACATAAATATCTAGATCCACCTTCAGATCATCCACATCCCACATACATGTCACAAAGACAACATAAATCAAACCTTTGTTATATACAGTGAATCACACTTTGATGATAAACTATGCTTTTGGATGTACTCATCATTACAAAAGAAAGTAACCATCACCATGTCCTTACATGATCTGATACTTTGTTTTGCACTTGAGACAGTTATGCCAGGACCAGCTGCTAAAAAAATACGCCTAGGTGTGCAGGACCAGGGTTAAAGGAAAACGTCCACCATACGCTGGATCCCAAAGTTCAATCTGACAACGCATTTAGTAAATGTTTGGGATAAATAAGAACCTTCACAGACATCTCTGTCGATTGCTTTGCCAGGACCATGCCTTCTTCGTGAAGTTGAGATCCTACAACACAATCCTCACATGTGTTGGGATTGAAGCTGACCCTTCTTATGGTTTATCCTAAACCCACACACACACAAACGTTTTAATTATGAGGTTTTTTTTTTTTATGTAGAGCAAGAGATCTATCTCATACAAGTAGCATTATGTGCTTGTGCTTCAGTTTAATTATTTTACAAATTGCAAATTCAACTACATAAATAGAATATATAATTAATCACGCATGTTGAGAGGTTCCTGTGCAATTCGGGGAAGGAAATGCTCCATGGGCAGATTAAGGCAGGAAATGTTCATTACAATGACAGAACACAACATGTGTTTTCCTCTTTTGGCATTCTGTAGTTTAGAAATAAGGGATATATCGCTACCCTTTATTAATGTATGTTTTTATTTGAATATTTAATATAGGGCTGACACTTATTATATGGTTGTTTACATAGAACATTAAAGTGTTCATATTAGTTGCTGCCCCCAACGGAGCTCTAATTTCCCTTCCTCAGTCAAACACATAGCCATAGCAGTGCCAATTTTGGGTGCAAGCCAATTAATCTACTAGTATGGTTTTTATATTAAGGGAGATAACTGGAGCAATATGTAGAACCCTAACAGACAGAGATGCATATTCTATGCAGTGTCCAGAAAGTACCCCATTGGTGCAAAGAGAAAAAAAGCACATTACTTAGCCACCATGCTGGCCAAATTGAGAACTGCTTTTACTGCACAAGCATTATGTGTGCAGAAAGCCAAGAACCTGGTGTCTAAACATTGATTAAATTGTATCACATGGCAGATTACTTGCAGACAATTTGTTCCCCTATGATAGAAAGCAATATTTCAAGGCAATGCCTGTTCAGATGTCGAATAAGTGTAATAGAAAAATCTAATCAAAAAATAATTGCATCTATATGAGGATATTTGTCACCTGCATGATTAGTATGTTTGGAAAGGGTGCCAAATTTTTGTAAAATTTTAATTTGGCCATATGCATGTATAGCTAAATGTAAAAAAAAAGGCTCCCTAGAGTGAAATCCTGAGTCAAATCACGTGTTTTAGTGATTTTGCCCATGTTTATTTGTCAACTGTGGTGCACCCATACAACATTTTGTTGTAGCTCTATCATTAATGGTCCAGGTGCCCGGAAGGATGTAACTCCTGTGCGCATGTGCAGTAGTTACAACAACGGTGGCCGAAGAGGACTTTCAAGGACTCGGACGTGTCAGCAGCAGAGATGGTGACACAAGGGGGCAGAACGGAGGATGAAAGATGGATCCGACAGTGCTGAAGAAGGGCAAACGTATAAGGTAAGTTTGCCCTATTTTTTTGTTTTTGCTTAAAAACATTTACAAAGCAGTTTACTTTGGCTTTAACCGATACAGGTTCTGGTTCTCAGTTGGGTCTTGCTAACCCTTTTATGTCTCTTCATGTCTACCAAATAAGGTCTGTCTGACTGAAAACAACAGACTCTGTGCAGTCCTTAATAATGCGACACCCCTATGATGGTCCAGAGACCTTGTGATCTAGCTTTCTGCATTTGTTTTTATTAGGGGGAAGAGAGATGCCTTTTTGTAACTCAAAATAATAATTTGATTTGGTAATGTTGAAATGTGCACTACTAATTCATATGAAGTGTATATATTATAATGATGCCCATTTAGGACCTATGCCATGCCAGCAATCCTGTTGGTGGCAACTTATCATTGACAGAACTGCTAGAGAGGGTAAATAAACAACACACTTATTTATATGGCATTGCTCTATGTACTGTCCATGAACCATAACCATAAATAGGGAGTCCTCACAGAACCCCCTAGTAAATTAAAGAAGAACTCTGGGCAAAACTTGTATTAACCTTTGCACTGGGCAACTGCTAGTTTTTATCTAACTGCTAGTTTTTATCTAGGTGCTAAAAAAAAGTTAAACTCACCTGAACCACAGAGCCGGCTTGCTCTCAGACCGGTCTTTCCAGCTTCTCTCTCCCTCCACTGCAGTTGTCTAAGGTCCAGTAAATCATCACATTCTATACACTGTACATAGACTTGAGGATGATGAGGAACATTCTAACGCTGCAGCGTAGAAGGACAGAGGTTTCAGAGACCACAGAAGCATAGAGTTGGCTCAGTGGCTTGGGTGATTAACTAAAAAAAACTTTTTTCTTCATGTTGTTCTTTAACATGTAGACACCGAGAAGCAGGTGGAGGTGGCGGTAAATAACAATGTTTCAGGGTGAAGACTCCTTTTCCCAATTCAGATCCCACCTCCTGCTTCCGGTTGTCTATATTACTTTCTGCTACTGTTCTTGTATTGTACCATTGATCTATTTATCCATATGAGCTCTCCATCTTGGCACTTTGTGATCTATCCCTGCTGCAACATAGGTGACAGTTGCTTATGTTTAGCTCAGAGGGTGGGATGGTGAGAGCTTTTGCATAAACAGTATTTGTATGTATTACAATATGAACCTTTTTGTGCTATGAAGCTTACATTATATGCTAATATTTTTTAAAAAGCTGTCCGGTGTGCTGACTTTTATTTATATACTACATATTGAGGCACAGCAGCGGTTGATTTACTAAAGGCAAACAGGCTGTTCACTTTGGAAAGGAATTCTCCCTTAGCATAGTGAATGTGGTAAAAATTTACTTTGCAAACAATACCCAATCATGTGCATGGAAAAATACAGTATTTGTGCTTGCACATGCTTGGTGATGGAAGTGAGCAGAGCTTCACCTCATTCACCAAAGTGAAAATTCTCTTCATAGTGAACAACCTATTTGCCTTTAGTAAATTGCCCCGAAGACTTTTTGCAGCCATTGAAGCCTGTAAAGGGCTTTGCTCCTATCCTATATGTCTGTACCTAGGTAGTGGAGCCAGAATCATGTGGGCAACCCAAGAGACTGTGAACTTTTAAAAACAAGTCCGATATTTCTGTTCTCACAGGTTCTCTTTAATTTTCCATATGCTAGAAGGGTAAACAGGGGCGTCCCGAGGCCGGGTATCACCCGGAGCAGAGAGCGGGTGACACCCTGCAGTGACGTCATCACGCATGCGCGTGAAGTCACCACAGGCATGCGCGTGAAGTCACCACAGGTATGCACGATGACGTCATCGCGCATGAGCACCCATCTAATTGACGCCTGCTGGCGGCCATCTTGGTGATGGAGGCCGACAGAGAGAGGAGGGGACGTTCACCCGGAAGCATACCTCATCCTGCCGGGTTTCTGACTTTTTAGAGGGGGTGACACCAAAATGACTGTCAGTGTCACCCCTCCTTTAACCAGGGGTTGGCTTCCAGCAAGGAAGGATCTGTGCATCACAAAACATTTTCGCTTCTACAGTGTCACCCCTCCAATGGTGTCACCCGGGTGCGGACCGCTCCCCCCGCACCCCCTTGTGACGCCACTGAGGGTAAAGAAGGGGGAGTTGGTGTGTTGGGTTCCAACAGATCATGAAAGCTAGGTTTATAACCCCTTGTGTCTGCAAGCTGTTGTCTAATAGCAATCTGAACTGTCAATCAGCATAATTGTTCACACATTAGCATTATAATGCTTCTCTCAAATATCAAACAAAACAAGGGGATCCTTAGAGTCATTTTAAGTCTGATAGAAGTTAGAACAAAGGTCACTGTGCCTAACGTCGTCAGAGAAGTTATACTATAAACCAAATGCACATCTTCCAGCTGTAGGTCTACTTGACATGTGAGGCGGGTCGCAGCAATCCTCTTTAATAAATGCAAATTGCCTCCTACACAAGTGTGATTCATTAAGTGGCATAAAGCATTCAAAAAAAAAAAGTGCTCCTTCACCAGCACTAATGTTTCCATATTTTCTATCAGTGCTCAAATAATCATTAGATATAATGTATTGACAATAATTTAAGCTCTGCGGACCACAGATCATAAACGTGACATGCATTATTTATTCAGCAATAAATCATTAATTGTAAAGGTGTCTTCAAAATGTGTTCTGTGCCCAGACCGAGGATGCTATAAAAACTTATGTTCTGAAATTTCTGTCCTATAAGTCATTTAAAGCCAGCACTTTATTTTGGTATTACCGTTATGTTCCTGCTGGAGAGATTTACCCTCTCAACTTGGCTTGGGTGACCATTGCCACCGCAACAGTAAGAGATGGGAAATCCAAAATTCTACCGCTGTCTGTCACAAGAGTTTAGTTGGAATTTTCCACTGAGGACACTTGAAAACCAGTTGAAAATATCTAAGAGTGGACCTCCCCTTCATTTTGCAAAGGTTTCTTCTCACTTCCTGTTGTGTCCCCATGGATAAACGTGTATTAAAATCTCCTATTACGGCACTGAAAACAAAACTGACAGTGGTCTTAAAATGACAATAAATTCAGGAGATAAATCTTAAAAATGCATTCAGGTACCTTAACAAAACTATTAACCCCTTCATGACTGAGGCCTTTTTTTCATTTTTTATCCGCCTTCGGACATTAAGGTATGTGTTCCAGAAGTGAGAAGTCACAAGCGTTTGGGGATATAGAGAATAATGGCGGCGTCTGTCCTATTTTCTATGGCTCAGGCCAACTCATGCATATCTGTTCACAGAATTGCCAGAATTCCACAGGTAAAACATGTAAACACTACCCGACCCAGAAGAGATGTCTGCATCCTAAACGTTTACTTACATTGTCAGTTTTGTAAGGAGGGCTAGGGCATATGTATCCCTTTAAGATGAACTTGTGGCCAGGCTATAGATATTCGAGTTGTTGACATATTGTTAACAAGCAGCAAATGAGTGTTAAATTAAACCTTCGCTCTGTAGCTGCAGGCACTGTGGAGCAATTAATCCTCAAAATTACATTATCAGTTTTGAAGGAGGACTAGGGCATATGTATCCCTTTAAGATGAACCTGTGGCCAGGCTATAGATATTCAGGTGTTGACATATTGTTAACAAGCAGCAAATGAGTGTTACAGTAAACCATCGCTCTGTAGCTGCAGGAACTGTGGAACAATGAATCCTCAAAATCCAAAGCAGCAATTGGCACAGAAGAGGTGTTTCTAACTAAAAAAATTAATACCAGGCATCTTGTAAAAGCAGGTGTCTGCTCTCAGGCAAGATGTGAAAGTCAGAAATAAGGGGAATGCTTAGCTTTTACCAGGATGGAGTTTTAGTGACCTATGAGACCTCTAACACTTTCCTAATGAATGCCTAGTCTAGTCTCTGCAGTATTGATAAGAGTTACCTGCTAAGATCAGATTTGGGGGTATAAGAGTCAATCACAGCACATTGTTAAATGTTCCTTACCCCGTGTTAAATGAAGCCAATTCTTCGGGCGGTGGTGGCGGCTTCTTCCTGATTTATAATGCTACATGGACCAGGAGGCCATTTATCAAGTTCTACCCTTTCCTCAAACCACATGGCAGAAATATATTTTTAAAGAACAGCATAAAATGTTCAACATTTCAGTTAACCGCCTTTTACTTTTCTGTTCTTTTTTTTTTAATATTGAAAATTCCTGTAAAATGTCTAGGTTTATAGCATCGGGAGCCCACTCTCAGAGCTGCATATCTGTTATATTTCTGTAGCTATACAACTTTTTCCACAACTGACAGTTCAGTGGAACACGGGAAACTGCCTCAAACAGTCGTTCAGCCAAATGTAAGCCGAAGTCTACCATCCAAAGAACAGCATGGGCCCATTCCTTTATAGGGGATTCAAAGATTTCTGAAGAGAGATCTGGCAGGAAGTCATATGTTAATTTGTTAGTTGATACAGTAAGCAGTATGTCCTCCGCATAATGAATTCACTTTCTATTTTTCACAACCGCACATTATTTTAAATAATTGGGTAAGAAGCTTGCTTTGTAAAGATTAAATCAAAGACTAAATCAATATGAAAAAGTGCTTGCCTCTATTTTAATAGCTTCTTATCAAGATGTTTTATAGCTCTTAACAAAGGTTTATTTCTGCCATTAAATATGTTATTCATTCTTATATTCCACTGACCATTAATGTGAAAAATCTGCAAAAACCATGGCAACTGATTTAGGAAGCATGCGATTAAACAATGTATGGTGCATAAAGAATGTGGCAGAATAACAGGGAACCCGTCTCCAAGGTGTAATAGAGAATGATGTTTGCTACACATGCATATGCAGAAGAGTGCGTGTCTGTATAATGCGTGTATAGATTCTAATATTCCCATATGCACAGTGGGAGAATGAATAAGAGAATATATAAAGCCTCATTTCAGAAACAGCCCCGGAACTTCACCTGGCCACACATATAAAACTGTGATTATATGTAAAGAAATCAAAACTGACAACAAACTTCGTGAGAGCTCATCAAAACACAGTGCCTTAAAACTTCGGAGGGTCTTTACAAAAAGATGTGAAATAAAAAGTGAAACAATGGAGTTGTGGAGCCCTCAGTGACCAATCAAAATACTTTATATCACAGAAATCACTGCGCTGGGAATGCGTGCCTAACTACGTGATTGGACCAGCCGCAACAATGTGTACAGGTGAATAAATGTAAAGCAAATATGTTGCGCTCGGTCTATGTGAACCAACTACACACTAAAGTGTTAATAAACAAATCTGTGTAAAATTACGACAATCCGTGTGAAAAAAAATTGTGAATGGTGGCGTTCACCTAATGGTGCCCCACTGGGATAAATTGAAGGAGACAAAGAGGAGGCTATCTAAGTGCAGTACCACACATATTTATTTAGTAAAAGAACTCAAGTGCACTTACGGAAACAACGAAAAAAATCGAGCTTTTGAGCATTAGCAGCACTCAGCTAAGAGAGATGAAGGCAGGTTCAAATGAAAGATGAAAACTAACGCTCAAAAGCTCGATTTTTTTCGTTGTTTTCGTTGTTTCCGTAAGTGCATTTGAGTTCTTTTACAAAATAAATATTTGTGTTACTGCACTTAGATAGCCTCCTCTTTGTCTCCTTCAATTTTTCCCTGTGGGACACCATTAGGTGAACGCCGCCATTTCAGCATGTTCAAGCACCGTCATCTCGGTGCATACCAAAATCTACTGCAAAATGGCAGCGCACACGTGCAGAACGCGCCGGCGTCTGTTGTGGCCGCCGCTCGTTCAGCGTGTGATGTCACTGTCATGTGATGTCACACGCTCCGTCTCCAAGATGGCGGCAGGCATGTGCAGAACATGCCGCTGGCATATATGGCCGCAGGCATGTTCTGAAAACAAATTTATGGATGCCCGAATATCGTTTTAGCATATTCGGGCATATATTACATTTGTTATTTAGGATTCGGATGAACCGAAGAATCAACTGATTTTCGTTGATTTGCAGGTTCGTCCGAATCCGAATGCACATGTCTAAGTGTCACCAAAAAAGAGTGTTAATTTGCACACAATTGTTTAAATACCATGGCAATGTAAGCTAAATCAATACCACTGTGTCCCATATCCCAGAATAATAGTATTATTTTCATTGCACTCCTTACAGGTAGGTTACTTCTTGTAGATTATTCAGTTGCTGGAATAGCCAGTGGATGGCACCATGACATACACTGTGAAAATTTTTCCTGATGAAGGGACCCTGTGTGGTCCGAAATGTTATAGAACCAAGAAACCAGACAGAAACTTAAAGTGCAGGTTTAAAAAATAAAAAGGAGTTTATTAAGAAACAATAATAAACAAAAATGGCTAAAAGCAATGGAGAAAGTCCAGGAAGTCGTCAGTGCCAAGCCAGAGATCAGATGCCGAAGCAGGTAGTCAGCCAAACCAGGTCAGGGAACACTGAGAGCAGGATGAACGGAAACAGTAGCTGGGGTCCAGAACAAGGAGGAGATCAGTCAGTCAGAGGCAGGGTAATACACGGAAAACAGGAGCAAAAGCAGAGTACTTGGTTGATCTGAACACATTCAAGGGCGGAGACTGAATGGATAAGCTGATGGTTAAATAGTGAACTGGTGTTTGCATCATCACTCCGAGACAGTAATTTAATCAGAAGTTTTGAAAGTAGTTGCAGAATAATGATGTTAAAGAGTTTGGTCATAAGAGGGCACCAAAGAGGCACAACAGTGTAAGAAACACTGCAACAGCAATGCTGCAACCAACTGGACAAGGAAGGGTAGGAAACCATGACACTGAAACATTGCATTTTCACATCATGCTGCAAGAACATCAATAAAGACGACAAGCTCAAGCTGAATGGTGTGCGGACAACATATCTCAGAACACACCATATCCCAGAAGACATATATAGATATATAGATATATAGATGGCTAAAACAGGAAGGAAGCCGCAGCTTTATTTTCTACCTTATTCAATTATACCTTATTCAACAGAGAATATACCATAGATACTGTATAACAGAACTTATAAACACTGCCATCTAGTGAGCGAAATTGTATACTACAATAGTTGATGCAATAGACACAATGGGGGCATTTATCAAAACTGGAGCAGACAAAATCTGGATGCAGATTTGCACTGCAGCCAATCAGCTTCTATTTCTCATTTTCAAATCTCAATTGAGAAAACTAAAGAGAGATGCAGATTGGTTGCCATGTGCATCTGCTCCAGTTTCTGCCTGCTCCAGTTTTGATAAATTCCCCCCAAATGTGTTTTCTAACACCACTCACCTCTCATCCCCTCCGCTCCGGCTGTGGAATGTCTCTCTGCATTCTCACGTCTAATGCAAGTGATGATGTTACGGATCATTAGACTGCCAAAACCCGGAGAAGAAGAGGCTTGAGGAACTGGTCCAACAGCCTTGCAGGACTAAGGATCAGGTGAATGTATCTTAATTATTTTAGACCTTGGACCAACGAGCACCTAAAAGGAGAACTATGGGGTCAGTGGTTTTCCCCATAGTTCTGCTATGGGTCATGGGAGGACATAAACTAGCGCCCTCCGGTGAGCCAAAGCTCAGTATACCGCGAACTACAGCTTGCGGTATACTGAGACCGCCGCAGCCGGGACGGATCCCGACATTACTGTCGAGATCCACCCAGCTGCGTGATTGACAGCTGGCTCTGCCTATCCAGAGGCAGAGCCAGCTGTACCCACCCCCTCCCCTGTCCGTTCTGCCCGTCAGCGCTGGAGGATTGGAGCGGGGAGGGGGGGATCCCTGCAGGGAGCCGTGACAGTCACCACTCTCTGCAGGGACATGATCGAGAAGTGAGTGAGCAACGTTATGTGTTCACTCACTTCCCGATCTACTGAGCCGACGTGTGACAGTTTCATTGTCACACGCCGGCTCGAACTATGAGGTTGAGTGAAAATAACTCACCTCATAGCTCTCCTTTAACCCTTGTAGTGCGGGGGGTAACCCCACTGCAAGGGTTAATTTTGTACATGCCTGCAGCTGTTCTTTGAGCCTCTCCAGTGTTTGATCATCACTGATAAAAAAAATATGTTAACATATATCCGGGATAAGATTTCCAATGTCTCCAGTCCTCCTGTGTCAATCTACTGTTAAGTCATTTCTAAGGTATGTTGAAGTTCAGCGTACTCCGCACAAAAGGTTCACTTTCAAGGAGAACATTATGAAGCTCAATCTCTCTCCTTTTTTTTGTTAATGTCTTTAGAACATCAAACTATGATTAACTGTCTTAAGAGGCCAATGATCAACAAAAAAAAGGCAAGGTCTAAGCCATGGTGGCAAGAAGAAAAAGGGAAGAGAGTAAGATGAATATGCCACCTAGGAAACTCAAGTGAGAGAAAAGTCAGTTACAAAGCCTAGAGCTTATGCTCTAGAGACCAAGGTACTGTAATAAAGAACATGCACAGCCATGGAAACTGTTCTGCATCAGTGAGGGAAAACCTTAACCTAAGGTATAAGGCGAAAATAACATATTTTTAGTAAAATAAAATAAAGAATTCTTCATAATTAAAACAAATGACTAAAAGTAAGTTAATTAACTCAAATTAATTTATTGATTTCTCTTGCTGAAATATTTCAGTACTGCGGCAACTATGAGGGTGTTTTACGAGGACTACAATATAAATAGAACAGATGGTTTTAATCAAACATATAGGAATTAGGACATTAATATTCAAATAACAATTCTACACATAAGCTAATTCAGCGTATTGCCTAGAGTCCGCATGACTGTAGAGACCCTTTATGTCAAACAGGACTATGTTATACAAAAAAAATAAAAAATAGTCAACCGTACAATCGTTAGAAATCGTAAAAAAAAAACTGTTTCCAGAAGAAACAAATGAAAGCAAAAAATGTTTTCATTCGTTTCATCAAAGGAAACAAATTTTTGTTATTTCGGATTCTGAATTTTCTACTCCAAAATGGTGGTGTGCATGCTCGTTCAGTGTTTGACATCACCGTCATGTGAGATGGAGATGGTGTCCGTACTCGTAGGCAGACAGGATGGATCCTGTCTGCGTTCAAGCAGGGACACCCGCACCCACACGGACGTGCAGTTCGGGTGAGCATACGGCCGCATACTTCCATAGAGAACAGGCTGCTGCGTACAAATCACCCTCAGCACCTGTCCTTCCCGGGAGCGGCCCGATACGGCCGTGCACGCAGCACGGATCTGTACGAGCCGACTGTTAGTCATGTGAATGAGGCCTTATACTCTATATAAGTTAATAACTGGTTTATGTTTGGTTTTAGTAAGAGTGTGTAATTAAATCACTGGTGCAAATTGGATGTAATTCCTCAGCAAGAGTCTCCCCACTCTTTGGTATTTAGGTGTAGTGGCAATGATTACAAATGGCCTATAGCTGTACTGAGTAAAGTGTCATTACTAAGGTGGAGTGGAAAAACACAGGAAGCCAGCAACATGGAACTTTGAATGTAGTATTTACCTATGGAGTGCTAATATAAAAGCAGGGTTTGCTTATATGAAGAGTTAATATACAGACAGCGAGTGGTCCATCAACAGCAGTTTGACTACAAGAGAAAGGGGATGCTGCTGTCCCAGTTACTGGGGGGGAAAAAAATCACAATAGTCTCTGCCCTACCATAAGAGCCAATTTACACTTTTGTGGTGCAGCAATATGTGTTAAGCTGCGCTTTAATGTGTGTCATGTGAATGGGCTGCCTACCGCACCAGAATGCACCCAAAAAGGTGCATGTAGCATTTCCTTCACCACACTTCTAGTCTTTTGACACTTCCTCCCAACCCATACCCTGATACGGACAAGGATGGAAGGAAGAGTCTGCAAGAGCCAGAGCATTGTACTCATGATCCACTTGGATCATGGTTGCAATACTTTACTGGCTGCAATGCAAAAATATAGCCAATGCACATTTTTTTAATTTATGAATCTGTGTGCATTTATTTATTTAAAGGTGGACTTTGCCTTTAATCAGTACAATAATGATATTCTCTATACTCCACATTGTCTTCAGCCCAACTCCTCTAAGTCACCATCAACCACTATGACGGATATTGGACTTGTTTGAGAATCCTCTCCAACTTGTATGAGATCTCTTCATTATTTTCTGGAATACTGTAAATACAAACAATATGAACCCTCCTCGTTTCTTTTAAAGTTGCTTGTCGGCTGTCAGTCTCAATTTCTACACATACAGTATATTCCTCCTATAGCTACATTTTGTTAGTATTCCAATATAACATCCCTCCTCCAAACTGAATTACTGTCACTTCTTTTTCACTTGTACAAAGGATAGAATTTCCACCCAACAATAGTACCAAACATGCCAATTACACGGCATATCATTTTTGTCAGTCTTGTTGGTTCTTTACAAAATATAAACTAGGAAAAATAATTAAACAAGCCCTTCACATGCAATATTAGATATTATTTGATATTAAAACTTTATTGCATTTGTAGAGTGTGTTGAAGTGATATTAACCTCCCCGGCGGTATGATTATGCAGGATTTTAGCATGCCAAAGCGGTACATTGTTTTTCATGGCAATTTGTTGTTTTATATTGTAGGCCTGTAATTCTGAGAAAATCTTCAGGAATAACTCACTAAATCTGTGAGTCCAGTAGACATCCCGGGTATGATAAAGTTTAAAAAACACGAAATCATAATTTATAATTATAATTTATTATATAATAAATAAGAAATTATAATATAATAAATAATTATAAAAAATTATAATGTATGGGAAAAAAAATGGTCCAGCAAATGGGAATTCTGGGGGCGCTGCCTGATCCGTACCAGAGTAAATAGAGTCAGTAAAAGTGCAGGCAGGGCACTGGATAAAGCTCCAGGGACAAAATTGAAGTGAAATAGTTTGATAAATATATGTAATTATAGCAGATTACATTGTATTGTTTGTATTCTGTGTAAATGTCATGTTTCCACTTTTCAAATTTCCCGCTGGCTCCGCGACCCCCGATGTGACGCCCGAAAACAAAACTGAAAGCCGGCATAGGCCGGGCGCACACAGCAGAGGACACCGCGGGCTCGCAGGGACAAGGTAAGTGACACTTTGGCGCAATCCCGAGTGTGGCTTGGGGTTACCGCTCTTGGTACTGAAAATTACCCCGAACCACACTCGGGAATACCGCCAGGGAGGTTAATTTAAAAATGTTTTTAAGCTATTTCAGATGCTGATGAAATCACTTACAATGAATGCTGCTTCTTGCTGTTTAAGGGTCCTGTGGAGCCACCCTTGTGTGTTTTGTCAAACACATAAGAACAGCAAAGGAAAGCATTGCCTCTCCTCCCTTCCCCTCCATTCTCCTTTCTCCAAGCTTTTAGATGAACAGCTGCTGGAGACTGCTCGGTCCCTCCAATATTTTGCTTACTCACCTCTCCAGTTGACATCTTTGTGACCCAGATTTTATGGGCAGCATAGTGGCTTAGTGGTTAGCATTTATGCCTTGCATGGAGTTTGCATATTATCCTTGTGCTTGGGTAAGTTGTATCTGGGTACTCCAGTTTCCCCCCACACCGCAAAGACATGCTGGTAGGTTAGTTGGCTCATAGGGAATGTATTAGAAGGTTTGCACCTCATGTACTTGTTAAAGCAGAGCACGTTCAGGCAGCAGTCTGCCCCCTGATGGGCCCCAGATGCTCTTAAAGGGTAGCTGCTGCAGTGTACTTTCAGGCAGCAGTCCGCCCTCTGATAGGCCCCACATACTCTCAAAGGGGTCTATTTATAAACAATTCACATGTCCATTCACCTTTCCAATGTCTCTGAACTTTCGTTCTGCATAAGGCGATGTATTTGCAAATGTTTTTATCCCACGTAATACCACATTATAGCCACTAGATGGCACCGAGAAGCATAACAATACTTATTGTCTATGCCCACCATCGCCATCAAGTGGTCATAATGTGATATTACATGAACAAAACATTCAAAAATAAATTTCCTTGTAAAAAATAAACTAAATATTTATATTGGCATATATCAAATGTTCACAGATATCTGTGGGGTGAACAGTCCTGAGAATTGTTTAAAAAATAGACCTGAAGCTGTTGTTATTTATCTTTTGTAAGAAGAATTTTCACGTGAAATGTGAACTTCAACGCTAAACAAAAATAAACATTTAAGTACAAAGAAGCAAAAAAAGAAATAGAACTGAATGGGCGTTTTGCTGTTCTCTCACGATCGACGCAAAAAATACAACAGGCAAAGCTGCAATTTCTGTCTACAACTCTTTCTCTTTTGTTCAGTTCAGCCCTGCCAGCTTTGTCTACCTTTCTGGTGGATGGTTCAAAGCTGCTTAGACTGCTGTCTGCGTTTCTTTTATTTCATCCCGTCCTCACTTGCTCTGTGCAATTTCTTTGTCCCGCTCGCCCCTCTTTGCATTCTCTCAGGTTCGGTTTGTGATATATCAGCGTTCTGCAGCCACAGGCGGCTCTTAGACCACATATACTCCTAGAAATACAACCATAAAGGACCCGCGCATCACAAGAACGGCAAATGGTGATTGAGATACCCTGGGACAAAGAAGCGGTTTAATATTCAGAGAGAGGCTTCTGCCAAAAAATTTAATGTTGGCCACTGGATGGCATTTCTGCACATTAAGGGAAGAAAGGAAAACAATGAGCAGCCAGAATCGGGAGAGGCAAGCTGGTGTAGGGAGTGAAGCGTCCAGGGCACAATAAAACATATAAGCGTCAGAAAGGAAAAAATAAAGCCACAATGGGCCATTCATACTTCCATGCTATGCCAGGAACCTTCAGTGTTACAATGTAGCATTATCTCACTGCATGGCTAATTAGATTTTTTTTGTTTTACTCAGCTGCCACTCAACACAAATGGCAAACTGTAGGGTAGCACTATGGCATTTTTTTTTTGGCTGGCACTGTCTTCTGCACAGTTATAGTTGAGCACAGATTTTGTACTTTGCCTTTAACTTAGTGTAAACCATTTACATACTGTAATTGACGTTTAGACTTTGCAGATGGGGTGGGGGGTGGGGGATTACTTCTAAACAAGAGATGCATTAATGCTCTGAAATTGTATTCTTCCATCCAAATCTATTGTGCTTTTATACAGTCAATAAAAGGTTGTAATAATAACTGTTCACGTATGGCTAAGTATTCACTTGCAGGAAAAAAGAAAAATCCTGACACAACAAATTATAATTTTTTGCTTAATAAAACAAATTCCGACCTTCGCACTGTAAAAAATGGATTTGTGCCGGTTAAAGCAACCCTGCTTATTTTGCCTCCCTGTATCTATGGTTGGATCAATGGAGGCTTACACAAAAAAAGAAAAACAAGAATACTTAAAAATATGAAAAGAACAATACACATAAATCCTAAGCGTGTAGCGTGTCCCTGATCTACAGCAGCCATTATGTAGTACATCTGACATGTAAAAAATAAGTCAAGGCAACTGGACTTGCTGTATTTTTCTTGAAGATGTTTCACTGGTCATCCAACCAGCTTTCCTTGTCTTGAGTGTATTGTTGCACTTACCTTTGAGCGACAAGATGCTGAGATGTGAATGGGGACTTTTAGATAATGAAATTACTATTGCAAGGGATGCCAAAAATTGTACTTTTATCTTAGTGCAGACTTCTGGGAAAATCAGTTAGCCAATCACAGAAGCAGGAAGTGGCATTTCTAGGGGAATTCTGTACACCAAATGTGTGCAGAATGCCTGCAGGTCACCATGTTGCATTGAATTTTTTTTGACGGATTTAGAACACTACAGCAGCTACAGTTTTGAATGGAAAGTTTTAATTTTTAATAACATTAAAAGGAGAACTATGAGGTGAGTGAAAATCACTCATCCTCATAGTTCGAGCCGACGTGTGACAATTAAACTGTCACACGTCGGCTCAATAGATCAGGAAGTGAGCGAACACATACCGTCGCTTGCTCACTTTTCGATCATCTCCCTGCAGAGAGCGGTGATCTTCAGTCACCGCTCCCCACTGGGATTCCCCCCTCCCCACTCCGGTCCTCCAGCACTGGCTGGAGGAACGGACAAGGTAGGGGGCGGGCACACTCAGCTACGTGAATGACAGCTGGCTCTGCCTCTAGATAGGCAGAGCCAGCTGTCATTCACGCAGCTAGGTGGATCTCGACAGCATTGTCAGGATCCGTCCCGGCTGCGGCGGTCTTGGTGTACCGCGAGCTGTAGCTCACGATATACTGAGCTTTGGGTCGCGGGTGGACGCTAGTATATGTCCTCCTGTGACCCTTAAGAGAACTATGGGGAAAACGCTTACCCCATAGTTCTCTTTTAAATTACAAAATGGTTTGTTACAATTAAATATGCTATAATATTTTTTTCATTTTTATACTTTTAATGTGGAGTTACCCTTTAACAGGGGGCTCCGCACTGTGCACTGCGCTATGTCTTATATTTCACCACCCAGCTACTCCTCCATCCCAGCGGACAAATAAAAGTTTCTGGGGAAAATACTTCAACGCTTTCCAGATATTGTTTCTAAACCAGAGTTAAAAGATTGATTGCATTACAGCTCTAGAAATCAGAGCTTAGAGTTGAAACCCAAAGATTTACTGTCAAGAATTGCTGTTGATGACAAGGAAATAAGGGATAATCACGAGGTATCAAAGTCTATTTTGATATATACAGGATCATCTGCTAAAGCAGGTTTTGTCCCGCACTTGCCTTGTGGATAAACACTCCTGGAAATCCGTCAGACATCTCAAGGAACACAAAGTTACGAAGAGAAAGGGAAAATCTCAGGAGAGCAGTCATTTATCAGGTTACCGGGATGACAGCAACTTACAGCTATTTAGTGTAAACTTTATTTTTAAAATTATCAGCTGAAATGAAAGAAAAATAGCGAGCTGGGAATACTGGACAGGGTATGCGCTATGTAAAATTTATTCTCAGGGTGTAAGATTCGATTAATAGTTTTTGTGTTTGTCAAAATAGACGAGGACGGCTTGAAATTTCTTGTCAATTCTGCTGCCAACTTGCACTTGTAAGAACGCACCCTTGTAAGATTACATAGGGCTGCACATTCCAGCAAAAGAATCAGAGAAGAACAAGCTTGGCTATTACAGTACAGCAGTTAGAAGAGGTCAATCCCATCTATCATAATTCGGCAGAACATAAAAACACACGTTCCCTTTATTAAATCCCTTGATGGTATTTCTTGTAGAGAACATTGTACACCTGAACTGCATGCTTACAGGCAAATAAAACCTGCTGACAAGGCAGATGTGAATCAGGCTCACTACTACATCAGCCTTGTCAATGAATCAATTGAACCACTCAACTGAAAAATTAGCTCAGGACTTAAAAAGATCCTTCAGAAGGGAAAGGTCAAGAGCTGTGCAGCAACTCAAATACCCTATAAGAAGATCACAGTTCTATCCCTGTTGGAAACCATGTATGTACAGAACAATGCACGCTGCACTTGAACCTGAATGGATCCTGATCGGCCTGCTCTAAAAGAATCACGGTAAATAAGTGGTTTTAGTACTACTAAACCTACACAGGATTTGGCTGACACTTTCTAACTAAATAAAGGGCACAGCAGGCAGATCGTGTCAACAGAGCAATTTGTCAAGTGGAAAATAAAAAAGACGCTAGAATTAATCCCCTCCGACTGCTCTGTTCTTTAACAACTGAAATGTTTCAGGGCACGGAAAAATAGCTTCATGGACGCTGCAGCCACCAAGGGTCAGCCATTGAGGTTACGGTGTTGCCAGTTTGTGTGTCTGAAAAATGCATTAAGGCAACAGGGGAATCGCAAGCCCTATGACGCTGCAATGGAGATTAATTCTTTGATCCATGCTGAATAGGACTCTTCAAGAAAGCATTTAAAATAAGAATATAGTCTGGCCCCTGGCTATATTACTTGTTTTATAATTAGGGATGCATTGATAACGATTATTCGGTATCAAGTATTAGTACCGATTTTATCAATATCAATATCGGAAGTCCCTTTAAGGAAGCTGGGAGTGTAATGAAGCGCTGCCAGACTTCCTGATTACCTGGGAAGCCGGGCGGCATGTAATGACTCCCTGCCTGGCTTTCCGATTAGCCGGGAAGTCGTCTCCATGCTCCCTCATCACCAGGTGACGAGGGAGCATGAAGCCGGCTTCCCGGCCAACTAGGAAGCCTGGAGCGAGTCATTGCCCGCCCTCAGCCTTCTTATTGGCCAGCCAGGAAGCCAGCTCCATGCCCCATGGCAATCAGGAAGCCGGGCAGCATGTAATGATTCGCCGACTGGCTTCCTGATACGGTATCGGGATAAGGCATTGGGAGCATTTGGGTGAGTACGAGTATCAATATCGGTGCATTCCTAGTCATAATGTCATTATGCAAGGCCCTCCTAACCATCTTGTCTTGAATTGTATTGTAACTGTACTGCCTTCCTTAATATTTTAAACTGTTGAGGAAACTGTTGGCGCTATATATTGTAAAGTGATGAGCAAACTGTTGGGGCTATATAAATCCTGTATAATATTATTATTATTATTATTATTATTATTAATAATGACAC
>NW_017306270.1:1480786-1501813 GCF_000935625.1 Nanorana parkeri
ATAATGACACCGATTTATAAGGCAGAACACAGGAAAGGTGCAACGTTTCTATGTCATCATTGAAGCTTATTACACAATGGCATGCTCCCCACGCAATGCCGTTGCACAAAATAATTTTATTAGTATCCTAAATCATGACCATCCTTTCCTAGCTTCACTGCTGGGTAAAAAAAAAACTCCCACCTTAGTGTGGGTTTTGTATGAGTTCACTGTTGTGTTGTGGTACCTCTGGCGGATTCAGAACTGAGACTGCCCATAATTTCCAATAATATTATGTATGTGTGTTACCGGCGTGGTACTTGTAATGTTTCTCCTGCTGCTGGCAGAACGACTGTACCACACTTGGAAATCACTAATTTTCCTTCTCATTCTACACTTTCTTCCTGTTCCTTTTTTCTCTTTTACTCCCACTATTCTAGTGCTCCATTTTCTGCGCAGCTACGGCTCTCAGGCATGGATACACTGTGCACCATTTCTCCTCATCCATGCTCCCAAGGTGCAATGCCCATTCCAAAGCACAAAGACTTATTTGATTCGAATACCTCTCATGTTGTGTATGTGATTTAATATGAAAATGTCTGACAGAATATGTCTGGAATGTGGTCTGTTGATCTGTATGCTGCTTGTTGTTTTTTAAAATAACCTTTAATTATATAAAAAAAGTTAAAAATGTGTGCATGCCTGATCCAACCCAATGGCTGTTGTCCTCTGTTTTGGTGTCATGAAACTTCTGATATATGGCTCCACTGGAGCTACCACATGAAGTACTTACAGCAAGAGCAGAAGCCATTTAGGTAGTGTTATAACTGAAAGGAGAAGTATGGGGTTAAGTCTTTTCCCCATAGTTCTCCTTAGGGTAACAGGAGGACACAAACTAGCGTCCTCCCGTCACCCTAGGCTCAGTATACCGCGAGCTGTAGCTCGCGGTATACTGAGACTCCGCAGTATACGGCGAGCAGCTGCTCGCGGTATACTGAGACGCCACAGCTGAAGCGGATTCCGACAATTGTGCCGGATCCGCCCAGCTGCGTGACTGACAGCTGGCTCTGCCTATCTAGAGGCAGAGCCAGCTGTACCCGCCCCCTCCCCCGTCCGTTCCGCCAGTCAGCGCTGGCGGATCGGAGAGGGGAGGGGGGAATCCAGCCCCTCCCCTGTCACGGCAGAGAGCTGTGACAGGATCGAGAGGTGAGCGAACGCCGGTATGTGTTCGCTCACGTCCCGATCTACTGAGCCGACCTGTGACAGTCTCATTGTCACAGGTCGGCTAGAACTATGAGGTGAGTGAAAAGCACTCACCTCATAGTTTTCCTTTAATTGGCTCCCAACAATATAGCCATCACTGAACTCATGTAGCTATGATTCCATAGAAAGCTAGTGGTTTTGTCAATATAGACACTATAGATATATTCACAAAACCGCAGTTCTGCTTTAAAAGGGACCTTTTTTATAATAAACTCCACTGCAACCTTTATGAGGCAATGGGGTAGGAAGAGTCCTCAGGCCTGGAAAGGCTCTGAATATGAATACTCAGAGCTTAAACAGGCCTGCCTTTCCTTATTCCTAGAGGCCGAATAGATTGGTGAGCAACTCAAGGCAATGTGAGGTCATTCTGCTTGGGAGAATGGCATTAAGGTACAATTGTTACTTTGCTCTGCATGAGCAAAACATGGGTTCATTTTAAAGTGTTATTAAAGTCAAAAGGTTTTTAAGCTATTTTAAATGCCAATAAAACACTTACAATGGATGCTGCTCCTTGATGTTTAAAATGTTTAGTTTTCTGGAGAATCAGCTAGTCCCCTGAGCTGTGACCCTGATATATTGTGTAAGGTGGCTTTTTTCCCTATGGACCCACCCTTGTGTGGTAAGCTGTGTGTGTCTCCACAAACACACAGACATAGCAGGCAAGGCATTCCTGCTCCCCCTCTCCACTTCTCCAAGCTAGTAAATGGAGAGCCACTAGAGACTGCTCTGTCCCTTGTGATCTTTTTTTTTTGAGCATGTACATTTTTATTGGGTTACAACAAGAAATAAGGTCATACAGACAACCTGAATCACTCAGGAATACAGAGTGTTTACAGTGGTAAATACATGAGATTACATTGTCATAATTACATACATGATCCTGGATCATAAGGTGCATATGATACAGGGTAACTATTAGAATAACATGTAATACCAGCATCAAAGCTCAACAGAGCCAAACTAACCAATGAATCGAGGTTGTATAAATATGCGGACTTGTCCAAAAGAAGAGTCGGGGTGTACCTTGGGCTGGGATTTCTTTGCTTAGTGGGGCATTGTATAGTGGAGATTTAAAAAAAGCAAAATTACCAGTATAGCGAGTTTACACTCAGGATCATGGAGTGCTTATTGCACGGGCCTACCAAGATTGAGCGACGAGGGTCATATGGGAAATGGTTCATGTGGGAACCAGTGTGTTGGGGGGGAATGATAAAGGACATCTAGTGGACCCAAGGAGCCGTTCAGTTTTTCTGTTAAGTACCATGAGGATTGTTGAAAGATAGTCATAACCTCCCTCAATTGGTGTACTGGTAATTCAGACACCAAACAAGGTTTCCATGTTTGAAAGAATAATTCAGTGCGGGATTGGTTAAACTTCGTATGTAGCTTATCTATCAGCATGAGATGTAGTAGTTGTCCCTTGTGATCTTGTACTGAACAGGAAGGCCAGGAAAGCGGAGCTGAGATAGTTGGAGCCGTTTGGAAACATGACTGTAAGTTCTTGGGCAAGAGCAGAAGAACTTCGACTCAGCCGATCCAACAGCAGTGAGTGAATATATATTCTGCCCAGTACCTCCTTGCAATTCAATGAAAAGAGTAAAAAAAAATAAAGTTGAAAAAAGATTTTTTGAAATGTAAATAAATGTTAAATCTAATAAAAAATAAAGATTTTTTAAAAAAGGGAAGAAAACAAAATAAAGAAAAAAAACAATTGGGCAGAGCTAGCAGTGACAGCTAGCTCCGTCCAACTGTTTTCTATTGGCCGTCACCTGCTAGAAGTCTTCTAGCAGGTCCCAGCCAATGAATAACAACTGGGCAGAGCGGCTGTGGCGTCACGGCCGGCTCCGCCCTGTTGTCATTGTTTAATGACAGATCAGTGTCCCCAGGTCATTTGGGGACGCTGTTCTGTCATTACAACTGGGCGGAGCCAGCCGTGACATCACTGATGTCTCCGCCCAGCTGTCAGTCGCGAGGTGTACAGCTGCCTCACCAGCTTTAAGGGCTATTGTGAATAGTCCGTTACTGCAGCCCTTCGGTTCGACTGAACTGAAGGGCTCCCGCAACCAAAGCTAGCCGAAGGATCAGCCGAAGCATATTCACAAAACAGAACAGTTGGTGGGTTATGTGGGCAGATTTGAGAAACACTGGTTTCAGACACATGTCTGCAATAGTTTTTAATAATTGCCGTGTATCTAAAGCCAAAGTTCAAGATGAGTAAAGTGCTGGCATTTGCAATTACAATCCTACTTTCCCAGATAAGAAGGATTTTAGTGACTTCAGTATTTCAAATAATAAATAAAATATTACTGCTCATATAACTGAAATATTATTGATTAAAGTGAGAACAAATTGCAAAAAAAGGACGCTCACAAACTTGAATGGCCTGTTTAAATCTGCAGTGCTTTGTCAAATTCAACTTTCAGACGGTATAATTCACTCCCTTCTACCTATAACTACAGAAAGGCAATAATATTGCTTGGGAAAAGTAGAAAGCAATTAATCATTTGATAGACTCCAAAATCTATCCCATATGCTTACATCTGCTATAAATTTGCCGCTTAGAAAGTGACACCAGCCAGGCTTCTTTGCAATACAAGTGTAAATGTTCCCCACTGTAAAAAAGGGCTACTGTTAATTGATTAATTAAAAGTGAATTAGATGATATTATGAACCTGGCATGCCAGCAAACCTTGGTAGGGAAAAAAAAAACTGTTACATGTGCCATCACTACACAAGACCCGTAAAAATTCAAGAATTAACAAAGATGAGACTGTAAAGATACTCTGCTTAGTAAAACAGACAGCCTGTGTTAATTGTGTATTGAGGCTCGTCAAAACATCTGTCTTATGCAGGTAATTAGATACATTTTTGTTATATGGAATACGTCAGAACTCCTAATGAGTTTTATTAAAGAGATAAAAATCACAAAATCACCTATGCAATGCTGTCTCACAATACAAGTTGCATACCCATCTGTAATGAGCTGTAATTAAATATATCTCCTGTTTAGGACAGGATACGTCAAAAACCTGTATAAGCTTGAGATTTCAGCTATTGTAAAAATAGAACATTATTTTTATCACAACTCTTGTATGGGGTAGCATATCATTGGGTTGTGTGCCAGGACTGAGATCCCTGGTCCTCTGAGATAGATTATTTCCTTTTTGTTTTTGATAAAAATCGAGCTTGCAGCACAGTCTGGCACCATCCCATGCAACAGACACCTCTCCTAAACCAATCTCACAACCGAGGTCTACATCCTCATCTAGCATCAAACTGTGATGTGAGTTCTGATCTGAAGGACAGAGCAAGGTGAGATCTCACTGCAGGAGTGACTGTTCTATTAGAAACTGATCAACACAACAGTACCACCTACCAACGTGTGGATTTTCTTTTCCCTAGAGACAGAGGCCATAATTTTTTTATTTTTCTACTATTGGCTAACCAAAAAAAAAGCCAATTATTTGAGTGTTAGCAAACAATTAACACCAAAATCATTTCTGAAAGAGCATGGATTAGGGTTGCCACCCAAATGGTGCTTTACTTGCCTGGCTAGTGAATATGGCACTTGCTGCTAATTTTATTAAATAGGAAAGAGATCATAAGAAAGTTATTTGCCAAAAAACATGATGCATGGACATAAGGCGTGTGGCTCTATGAAAGACCTGAAGAGCAGGCTAAAGCTGGTGAGAATTCCTCAAAATGTTCTTTAACGCCTCAGTGAAAAACCAACATCCATTCCGGCCAAAACCTTTTTTGGTTCCCATTACATCTCCAACTTCTCATTACATCCTGTTCTTTCTACCACCTATTGCCTGGCTCGGAAGTGACGGGAATCAATCTCAGCAATGACACAAGCTATAACACTACCAGCACATGACTGAAAAAAATTATTTATTCTTGGCTTCGCCTCTGCTGGGAAGATTTCCTTGCACTTTCAAGTGTGAGACAAACTAAGAGGAAAATTCCCGAATGGTGGCACAAACAGGCAAAGAGAACCTAGAGGTCTTCACATAAACCCACTCTTTCCAAGGCTATTGGCCTTTCAACTAATCCAGCAATAGAATCCAACACATTACCAATTGAATTCACCAACAGGAAATTGCCAGAAATAGAATCCAATTTACCACCAATTCATTTTTCCAACAGGAGATTGCCAGCAATAGAATCCAATATGCCACCAATCCATTTCACCAACAGGAGATTGCAAGCAGTAAAATACAGTACACCACCAATCCATTTCACCTACAGGAAATTGCCAGCAATAGAATCCAGTTCACCACCAATTCATTTTAGTAACAGGAGATTGCCATTTCACCAACTCGAAAATGTCAAAAATAGAATCTAATACGCCACCAATTCATTTCACCAACTCAAAAATGTCAGAAATAGAATCCAATACACCACCAATCAATTTCACCAACAGGAGATTGCCAGCAAATAGAATCCAATACACCACCAATTAATTTCACTAACTGCAAAATGCCAGAAATAGAATCCAATACACCACCAATCCATTTCACCAACAGGAGATTGCCAGCATAGTATTCAAGTTTCAGTTGGTGAGGGTAATTTATTTAAATTATTTGAGTGCTGGTGACCTGTCTTTCTACTTAGCATAGTATTCAATCCACCACCAATTCATTTCACCAACAGAAGATTACCAAAAATAGAATCCAATATCCCACTAATTAATTTCCCCAACTGGAAAATGTCAGAAATAGAACCCAATACACCACCAATCCATTTAACCAACAGGAGATTGCCCGCATAGGACAAAATGCATCACCAATTAATCTCACCAACAGATTGCCAGCAATAGAATCCAATACAACACCAATCCATTTCAGCAACAAGAGACTTTGGGGGTGATTTACTAACCTAAACACACGCACGCACGCACTAGGTGCTTGTGATTTTTACACAGCAAAACGTATTTATCAACCAAAAAGTCTCTAAAAGCATATTTCCACTAATGCCATATATGGAAAAATCATGCACATGATGCATATATAATGCTGCTTCACAGTTTAGACAAAAATGGTTAGCTCATGCATTTACATTCCTGCATTCATCAACGCAAGCAACACAACATAGAGCTAATTTACCCAACATCACCTAGCAAATTCATGCAGGGCTTTGCACAACACACCTGCTGGGTGTGTACACACTACAAAGGTGTTTAGATTCCACCCATAGATCATGCTGGGAGGGAACACACTACAGAGGTGTATACATGTTCGTGGTGTGTTTATAAGGTTAGTAAATCAACCCCTTTATGTTTTGTTTCAGAAATGCTCTAACAGTATTATTAGTATTATCAGTTTACCATACATACATTTGCACATATGAAATTATGCAATCCCAACCCTATTGTACTGAAACTGTATTGTATTGTAAATTGTAATGTAACTGTACTGTCTCCTCCATTTTGAAAGCGTTGTGCAAATTGTTGGCGCTATATAAATCCTATATAATAATAAAAAAAAGATAACTCAGCTAGCAAAGAGTCTTTTTTTCAGTCTAGATCATTGAATCCCTAACTGACTCTTTCAAACAAATCAGTAAACAATATACTTAATGCACAAAAAGCTTACTGGATTTAATACGTTTACTAATTGAGTCCCTATGCAGAAACGCGGTTTCAGCCCAACTATAAGGGCCTATTTCCTCTGCCGTGGCTTTAAATAAACATCAGTTTTATTTCCAGTTTTTTTCATGTTTGCATGCGCCTCGCTCCTGGTTTACCTGCAGTTTGATGTTGAGCTATTGAAATGATAAGTATGCATCTTCTGAATACTAAAGGGGAAAAGATACAAGCTACATTTAGCTAAACAACAATCCACATGAGCACATGTACCAAATAGTCTTTTCCTTGCTGAGTCATTGTGGGCTGTTTTTTTTTATTTTTTTGTACCTGAACTGCAGGCAAAACACAACTGGGCATTCAGTGTCCCTTTTATAGTAAATGTATAAATACTATTTGTTTTAAATCATGAATTCATATGCTCGTAAACATTTTATCTGATAAATATAAATCAGACGATGTGCTGGTGTGCGTACATGGCAGACACCTATGAGACTAGTTAAGAAGAGGGGAGCCTAAAATTCAAGGAGTTGGGATTTTATGAGATGAGTGTTTTCAAAGGCATATGCTGTCTCTTTCTCTACATATGCCTGTCCAAAACAAATCATTCTAAGAAACGGTTCATCACATATTAGCTCAGGAACCATGTCCTTTTTTCTTTTATTTGCATTGCATCTATACATTTTTCTTTGCAACTAATGACATTAAAGCAGAACTGAATACAAAAGAAAAGTGCCTGTTTGCTTGCAATTTCTTTACTAACATGCTTGCAGCACATGGGCAATGAACAATCCTGGCATCTGTCACATGCTGAAAAGTAAAAGCTAATGATCAAGCAAAAAAAATAAAAAAAACATTACCAGGTCTGAATTATATGTATTTTCTATGCATCCTCTGGAACATTTTAGATAGCATGATTACTCTTTTTTTCCTCACATAACGATCTCAGTTTTGCAAAGCTAAATTTTAATTTTGAACTTGCCAAGTATTCCATTGTGGGACACTTACTGTGTTGTGGAGCAGCAATTCCCCCATGGGGCTTCATAATTGTTGGCACCGGTAGACTTGGGTCTTGCCTATTGTACCTGAACGTAAACCAATCCTGTGAGCACACCTCTATGAAATGCATATTAGGAGACCACTTTTTTTTAGAAATTATATATATGGTAATCAGACCCTGAAAAATCCTTGAAAGTAATCATCACCTAAGCATCACTCCAAATGGAAATTAGATTAAAGAGAAAAGGTGTAAAAGCCATAGTAAGTAAATGTAAACCATACAGACGTGGAGACACTTAATGATACCCCGATAGTTCATGAAAGCAATGCTTCATTTCTCCTGAAAAGTGATTACATCGAAAGCAAGTGTCTCCTGTATACATGCATGCCTTTGGTATGGCATAGGGAAAAGCAAAGAAAGCGTAAAAAAGAGATAAATGATTGCTTATTTTACAAATATATTCTAAAATGGCATGGACAGATTTGTTAGTACCCCTACAAAAGATTTAAGTAATTGGATCATAGTGATATTTCAAACTATCTTTAACATTACATATCTCTGTAATCTTGTAATCAGTCAGTTCACCTATTTACATGCAGAAAAGCAGTCACTTTGCTGTTTGTTATGATTGTGTGCACAACACTGAACATCGACCAAAGAGGTCCAAAAGAAAATTATATACCAACATGTCAAAGGTGAAAACTATAGGACCATCTTCATGCAGCTTGATATTCCTGTGAATACGGTTGCAAATATTATTAAGAAGCTTAAGGTCCAACCTACCTGGATGTGGTTGCAAGAGGAAAATCTACTCTAGAATGAACAGTAGGATAGTGCAAATGGTAGACAAAGAGCCAAGGAAAACTTAAAATAAAAACCAAAGACAAAGAGCCAATGAAAACCAAAAATATACAAGCTGAACGCCAAGGTCAAGATACATCAGTGTCTGACCGCCTCATCCGTTGCTTTTTGGGCGACAGTGGCTTCTAAGGAGGAAGACCCAGGAGGACTAGAAAAACATAAAATGCCAGATTGGAATTTGCTAAAATGCATACTGAATAGCCACAATGCCAAACACCACACCTACTGTAAAACATGGAGGAGGCTCTGTTATGTTTTTGGACTTCTTTGCTGTGCCTGACATGAGGTGCCTTGAATCTCAGCAGGGCATAATGGAATCTCAAGACTATGAAGAAGATAAATGAACTGCCCTGTGTCAGAAAGCTTTTCCTTGTTGCACTCCTTACCGAAAGTCCCTTGTAATGGGTGGGGTGCTCGCAGTGACTGCGGATGGCCCGGCAAACCTCAGCAGATATGTAGTAATCTTACCAGCACACCAAATCATTTTAGGATAACAAAGTCTTAATTTATTGAAGTTACTTGTCATATAAACAAGTGCTGTAGAATGGTCAATGCTAAGCCTGATGAAGGGACCCCGTGTGGTCCCAAAAGTGATTGTTTATATGACAAGTAACTTCAATAAATGAAGACTTTGTTATCCTAAAAGGATTTAGTGTGCTGGTGACAATAGTAAATAGAAAGCTGTGTCAGTCGCAGATCATGTGTCCTTCAACAGGAAAATGAACCATAACACACATCTAAAAGCACCCAAGAATGGCTAAAAACAAAACATTGAACTACTCTGAAGTGACATTCCAGAAGCCATGACCTGAATCCTACCGAACATCTATGGAAAGAGCTAAAACATGCAGTCTGGAGAAGACACCTTTCAAACCTAAGACAGCTGGAGCAGTTTGCTAAAGAAGAGTGGGCCAAACTACCTGTTGGCAGGTGCAGAAGTCTCATTGGGAGCCTCAGAAATTGCTTGACAAAATATTAGGTTAGGAGTCCCAGTGTTTGTGTCCATGCCATTTTCTTTTGTTTCATTTTTTAAAATATTTGGTTGAATCAAAAAACAAACAAATGTTGAGCTTTATTTATGAAATAAGGAAACACACAATGATAGATGCCAATTACTTTAGTCAGTTTCAAACTACCTCAGAGAAAATTGTGGATTTATCTTATTCTGTGCACGACAGTATATGAAGAAAAAAAGTATGTGGTTAAAAAAAAAAAAAACACACACATTTTGAATGACCTTTTGTAAAGAGATCACACAGCAATGTAAAGAATACAAGTACTACTTATGAGTTACATGTGTGCTGGCATTCTTTTTACCTGAAAAAGCATTGTTCGTGTTCAGAAAATAAATCTCCTCTCGTCCATCGCCATCTATATCACACGCGGTGACCCCAATGGCATTGCCCTGGCGATCCCGGAGTGGATAATATGGAGAGCTGCGTTCATCCACTGCTATATTCTCTAGACGACCTTTTTCTTTGATGTATTTCAACACAAGATTTGGTCCATTATATCTACAAAAGGTAAAAAAAAAATAGAAGACATAAAAATCTGAAATACATTTCTTTCTATGTCAAAGCGAACAAAAAGCCCTTAGATCTATATAATTTAATGGAGAAATGCATTATTGCAGAGTCACTGAACAATATAGGCATCTTTAAGTGTCAAGATTTTACCATTTTTTTCCACGTCTGAATTCATAAGTGCGAATTTGTTGCTTAAAATGAGCTTGTGAGGACAGAAATAAGGTTGCAGCGACTACTTCTTTAAAGTAAGTTAATGGGGTTCACCAGTTATAGTTGTTCCAGCGCAGCTGCATGCAGTACAGAGACATTTTTGAAGTAGTTCCAACAGATGTTGATATGTTTTATCCTTACTACTGTTCACATGCAATCGAGCTACATTTTTGGATCGCAGTCTGCGCACTGCTACTTGATCCATGTGTTGTTTCACTTTGGAGTTTACCTGCATTGTTACCATTTATTCTATCAATAAAAACTAACATGCTGAAAAAAATAAAATAAAGTAAGTTAAAGGTGCATGTTCCCAAGTTGGCGTCTCGATCCTGATTTAACTGGCCAAGGAGTTAAACTGGAACATACATGCAGACAGGGGCAGCCTGTAAGTCTGATACACTGTCCTACTGGTCCTGTTATTAATCAACTCCTTTGAACATGGCGTGCTGCCCTAGCCTGTACTATGCTGTTACAATAGATTTCACAGACCATAGATGTAGGTTTGATGCAACTAGGGCTGCCACAATGGAATTTAAAGCTGCCCACACACAATACATTCTGGTTATACAGTCTCCTTTAGATCTACTAATAACTATGCAGTTCTTGTGCTTAGCGGAGTGAATGTAAATTGAATTAATTGTTATAGATCCTCACAATACATAGTTGTTGGTTAATGTAAATAGAATGGTGGAGGGTGTTACATGGCCGCTGTCAACCAATGAAAGGTCCTACTAGTGAATACTTCCTGAAAGTGGCTTTGGGACCGTCCGTGGAGGGCTCTGTTCTATCAGTTATAACCAGACTGAGCCTGGAGAAGTAATATGTATGTATCCAAAAAATGGCAGGAGAGGGTGTTGAAAGTTATTGGCATACAGTGATGGTTTTAAATCTACTTTAAAGATGAAGGCTCTGGAGTCATTATCCCAATCTTTAGTGATATCTCCTTCACACACCGTACCAATATACTCCAGAATTCAACGGGAACTACCGGTGGATTGCGCCACAGTATACGGTTTAGAGAATATGTTGTCCACTCACTATTCTGCTATAAATGCAACATTTGGGAGCTTTGCAGGGCCCCTGGATGTCACTGGTTTCCAGGAGCTGGGCAAGATGCTGGCCAGAACATCCCAGGTTGCTAAGAACCAGGTGAGGAGATGTGTATGGCCCTTACACATCTCCCAGCCCAGCTCTTAGCAACTTTTGTTGCTAGGAGCTGGGCAGAAAGCCAGGGGTGCAACTGTTTTGCCTTTTTCAAGTCCCTGCACAATACAGCTCAGGCTGGGGGAGGGACTAGCAGCAAAAGAACAATAATTTGTGCTGCAGTGCAATGAACATGTTGATAGGAGAAAAAAGTATAGTGATAAAGACAAACTCATGAGTCTCATTTCATTGTCCAGTCACAGGCTGGGAAGGGTCAGCAAAGAAAAAAAGAGGGCTTCTCCCCTTTAATGCAGGGATGTGCTGTGTAGAGTGAATGAACATACAATAAATACAAATCATTGGAAGGAATAATAAAAACAGCTCTCATATGGTTGTCATCCATGTATTTAGCTGTTTGTGCTGAGTTCAGCTTTAAAACCTAAATACTAAATATTGTAACAAATGCTGAGGCTCTGGTGTGGCATTTGCTTCTACTAGAAACTTTTTTTTACTAAATTAATTTAAAATACTTGTTTTTGATCCTATAACAGATCCTCCACCACCAACACACACAATTAATCTACCACCAGCATTAAAAAAAAACGTTCCTTTTGAAACACATTATGATTGTGATGATTGATTGCCTCATTTATTTATCAAAATCCAAATTCCAAAAACCTATGGCTCTGTCCACCCCACACTGAGTGGCCAGCTCTTTCTGCCTCGTTCTCTGGGCCAGCCCACCGTCCATGCCAGATCCCCAGCATGCAAATTATCTGTGCACATGAGCTCAAAAAAAGATGACTAAACTTGTTCCAGAGATCTCAGAAAAGCTCACAAGATCTCACAGTTTGAGTAAGAGTGTACCCTGCAAGACACTGGTGATGAAGACACTGTCTAAAGATATGTGGAAGGTGAATAATTTGAATATGTACTGTAAGTCCCTTTAAAAAAATGTTAAAGCATGTTTATAAATCAATGTATATAGCTTTATTAAAATGTGCCATTGCATATCTAGGGGTACTTACCCTTGCCCTACTTTGGTCACCCAATGCCTGATATGCCACCAGAGCCTCCCAAAATACCAGGTATGCATTATGTTAAGAACTAAATGTATCCCTGACAGTCTTCCTTTAATGCATGCCGAGTATCTCTGGTCTTTGTTTCCTACCTCTTCGCATCCACTTATTTATTCGCAATTTCTTTGGTCTCCACCTGACCTAAGTTTTTTATTTCTTTTGAACAAACAGTTCCATTTGTATATGTCACTCTGAACTATCGCTAACTATATGATTCTTGGTATTCATTTTTTACTGTCACAAACTGCAATATCTTTGCTAGCAGATGTTTTACTATTTTTAAAGGCTTTTATTATTTTTTGCCACAACTAGATTAGGTATCTGTACCCCTTTTTTTTTAGTATTGGAGGTATAACATTGTACACTATATGGACAAAAGTTTGAGGATACCCGACATGCATGACTGCACCTTACTTTATAAATCCCAGAACAAAGGGAAATCCAGCACCAGCACCACCACTGTATCTAATAGACAGCTCTGACATTTTTCAGTAGATTCCAATGCAACAATAGCCAAACAGAACAATCACTTCTGGTGGACTCTTATGGTATGTTTCATAGACTGTAGTAGCCAAAACTTTCACTATATGAATTCTAGCAAGGTTCTATCAAGTCCATTGTGACTGTGATTATCTTCTAGTTTAGGCATTTACAAGACAGACAAGTAAATATTTCTGGTTTGAGATTTCAATGAAATAGGGTAACAGTCTAAAAGTCAGTAACTTCTGCTCAAGTGCAGCTGATCTTTAAATAAAGTTGAGAATGTTCCCAGCTCAATGTGCCATAAGTTGCTTGGCAGAGATTCCAGGATGAAGCTGTGAATTTAAACAGGTAAACAGCAAAGCTCGAGTTTACAGCAAGACCCTCAAACTCTGCTGTGACTTCCTCCCGTCGTCCATTGAGCTCGACGTGTTTAGAAAACCACTACTATACGGTGTCACTGCTGTGTGTATCGATTAGAGAGTTCTCTACTGTTAGCTGGTAATTAAAACAAATGTATTCACCTCTGTTACTCTAGAGTATATTGGCTGCCAAGTACTCTGCTGGAAGCTAGACTGTTAGAATGCCACTTGGCGTAAGTAATCAACCTAAAATGAAACATACTTCTGTACTCATTCATGGTCAGACCAGTGTGTGTACATGACTGAACTCTGATAATTGTAATTATAACTGTAAACTATAAATGTAAAAGAATATAAAGCTGTCTAAAAATATTTGAAACAATACTGGCCGAGAAAAACACAATAACAGCTTAGATTAGCATTGTCCCTTACCACACACACATATATTATATATATATATATTACAAATAAAAATATACAATCATATTTTTTTGTAGTGTGTCAGTGCAGGTGGAAAAATGAGAGGGAGAATCATTACTTTGAACACAGGCAGTTCTTCTTTCAGACCACATTTACATCTGTTCTGTGCAAATTCACCAGCTGTTGTGGGAATGGGGCAAAATCAAATGCTCTTAAGGCTATTTTCTCTTCTTTTTGAATGTTCTTCAAATACTTTGGGCAGCAGGGCGTCCGTGAAATACCGCATTATGGCTACTAGATGGGGCTAAGGATCATAGAAAAAACCCCGGAGGGAATTTACAGATAAAAGTAACCATCGCTACCCATAGTAGCAATGGTTGCATTTTGCTGCAAATTCCCCCCAGCATTTTCTAGAATTATATCTCTGGTTAAGATATATTTATGTCCCATGATCTTAAGCTCCGTCTCTCTCTCTGTTTAAGAACATCTGATTTTGTTCCATTCTCACAACAGCTGGTTCATTTGCACAGAACAAATGTACTGTACATGCAGACGTCCGGGAAACGAACAGCAATACTACACACGGCATAAGCGGAAATCCATAGACCTCTAAGTCTACTGTGCCGGCTGCCTGTGTTTCCTGAGGATTACAGGGTGCTGTTTCCGACGCGATCCCTCCATCTTAGTTGCCTTTAGCGTTTCATGTTTGACAAAACCAATCCTCTATTTTGAACTTGAAGCAGTTGCGTTTTACTACATCTCTGCCTCCTTGACTAACTGATGGTGAAGATATACATATGACACATATCTACCATAGAATTGTCTTTCTCCCCTGAAGAAGCCCTTTCGGGGCGAAACATGTAGGGACCTATAGGAGTGCTTATACCATTCCGATAACAAGCAACAACATACATCGTAACTGCACGGTATTGTCACCAACTGGTGAACCTGCATATGTATATGTATTTTTATTGATGATTATGTATTTTGTTTTTGTTTTGTTTTTTATCTGAAATAATGTATACTACGAGTTATTGAATAAATGTATTTCTAAAATTTTTATACAAGAGGTCTGGACTTGTTTCTTAAAAGCCCCCTTTTTTTTCCTTTTCCCTCTGGGTCTTTGCACACCCCACTGTGGAAACATAATTTTTCTTTCTCGCGATAGCAGTACTGTTGTCTGATATAATTATAGAATTTAAACAAATTATAAATTGATTAAACATGCAAAAAAATAAATCTATCTATTTATGAAAGGGCTAAAAAGTGACCGGCTAAACAAAAATATCCTGTTCCTGGATTTTTTTATGTCTTCAAATGCTTTAGAGTAAAAAAAGCCTGCTGTACTTTAAATTTAAAAAATAATCATCATCATAGGTCTTTGGGTTAGGAAACTGTTCATGAATAATGGATTCGGATATCTGACACAATATCATGTCACAATTTTAAATACATTGGCTTAGTGCCGAAATCCCTCAAATTGTAGTATCATGTTGGCAACAGTGACACTTTTACATGAGGCCCACAGTAGGAAGTGGATGATTAGAAAAATTAGCATTACTGCTTGTTTGCAATCCTGTGAATGTTCAGGTTTTTTTTAAAGGTATAATTACCCTAATTGGTAGAAAAAGCTATGCAACGAGAGATACAGGGGGGCTGCCACTGTTAACCTTCTTATAAAAAGAACAGTTTTTTTTTTTTGGTACTGACTGTAAAATCCATTTCTCAAAAGGCTCCCTGTAGAACACCTCAAACCTCTGCAAAAGAGGATGAACACAAATGTGCTTTTCCTTCTCCCCTGGATTTGGCTATTCCCCTTTGCACAGGAAGGGGGAGTTTAGAAATAGCTAGCAGGTTGAAGAGTAGGTAAAAAAAAAAAAAATCACATTCACAAATACAGGAAATTGCAATGGAGTAACCCTAATTGCCTAAAAATAACTCCAGACAAATAACAGACATCCTTAGCCTACCTTTAACTAGGCTAAGGATGTCGGTGGGACAGGGCAAGGTACCAAGACCTCTGAGACCAATTCAGGGCCTTCAGATGGATATTGACTCCTTTTAAATGGATCTTCTATGACCAGGGATACACACCAGATTGGATCCTAATGGAATCTCTCTCTGCCTCGGGTACACCAATTGATGCCTTGAAGTGGATGTCCCCAAGGGAGAGGCCGGTCATTATGGCCCCGACTTTGTCCTGTTCTATGATGGTATGGGACTCATTCCGAAGGGGAGGTGGGCTGGTGTCGCCTCACACACCTCTGGCTCCCGTCTTCCACAATCCTAATTTCCCCCCAGGGGGATCTCCTGGAGCGTTCCATTGGTGGCAAGACAAAGGTCTGTACCGCATAGCACAATTCTTTAAAGGTCGCAAGCCACTTACTTTGACCTACTGTCGGGAGGCCTTACACATGCCATCTTCGGAATACTTTCATTACAGACAATTGTTACATTTTTTAGGTTCTTTGAAAACACCTAACGTGATGTCTCCCTTTAGAACAACCTACGAACAGTGGTGTCTTGGAGCCGGGGGCCAGAGGGGGGGAGAATGGATCTTCTTGAGAAGCTGAGAAAAACGACATGCCCTATGGAGTATGGGATCCGGAGTTAGTATCGATATTGTTGTGAACAGGATACTTGGAGTGGGTTTCAATGTTGGAGACCTTGCAGTAGTGGTGATGCACCATGACATTAATGCCTGGAGTGCTTCGATAGTTGTAGATCTAAAAGAATACATTCTGGTGAAGGGCATGTTTCTCCTAATCTACCTGTTGACAGCAGAGGAAAGCCGCCATCCAATTTTCCACTCCGGCAGATAGGATTGGCACATGGCATTCTGTCGCGTACCTGGGTTGAGACTGTAATTGTGGGGAGGCCTCCCTTGCACCTCGGGTCTTGAGGCCTCTGGGGGATGGGTACAGAGACCTGGCGGACACCGAGTGGCACGAGTGCCTGTGGTGAAGAGCACCGTGAAAGCCAAAATCCAGTAGACGAGCTGGGGTTAGTTCCAATCGGGCAAACAAAGTACGGAAAGGTTTAAGCAGAAGAATGGCCAATACACGAATCCTGGGTCAAGGGCAGGCAGCAGTCAAGAGTAGTCAAGATAATTCCGGGTCACAACAAGTTCAATCAGGATATCACAAAAGCGCAGGAACAAGGAGAGACTGAAGATAATCCAGCAATTTGGCAGTGTCCATGCTGGGCTTACATACAGGAAGTAATAATTAGGACAGGTCACTTCCTGTGCGCCTCCTTGACGTGTTCACGCTTTGCTGAATCTACTTGTCTGCGCATGCACGGGTTGACGCGAAGACAGTTGGCGCGGAACTATTTCCGTCCTTGCGCTGACACACCCTTGGCGCATGTGCAGTTAGCACTGATCTCTTACACATTCTGACGAATGGATGATATGGGATACTCCCCTCACTTATTCTTGGCTCCCTGTACTCCTTCCTGGTTTTTCTATGCCACTGTGGTGGCATTGCTTGATTGAACTCAAACTGGACGGCCACTCGGAAAGGTGTTCCAGTGGTAAAACTACTAATCAATAGCCAGGGTTTCTAGGTTCTTGACTGGCAGATCCAATTGCAGATCCTTTCACAGATCCAATAATATGCACAACAAGCAGACTTGTAAATATACTACATTTTTCAACAAAGCAAATAAAAAAAAAATCACAAACAGTTTTAGTATCTTTCACATTTCACAGAAGAACACAAGTAATTGGCAACCAGTCAATTCAACAACAAAAACAGCACTGTAAACCCAATTTTTTATAAATACAGAGTACCTGGTTTTATGTGGCGATAGGTTAATAATATAGGGACCAGAACAGACAGCCGCTTACTACAGCCACCTGCAGCTGAGGGTAAATAAATCCTGAGCAGATATCACTTTCACTCTATGATGCAAATAAGTGACCAGAGTTCCAAATAAGTGACCAGAGTTCCTACAGTTCTGCTATGGTTACCTTTCTTGCTCCTACACCTTCCTTTAAGTCCTTGAGACATCACCCATCAGAAGGGAGAAAGGTGGCCACACTGTGACACTTAACAGCTTTCATATTATCGACTGACCTGGGTTTGTGGGGTTCTTGGCTGCTCTGGACATTAACAGCAATGAAGAAAGAAGGGGAAATTTAAGATGAATTATATATACATACATACATACAGTATATATATATATATATACACACATACATACATACAGTATATATACACACATACATACAGTATATATACACACGTACATACAGTATATATACACATACACACATACATACATATATATATATATATAGAAAGCAGATGTTGATGCAAAGATAAGACATGTGCAAAATAATGTTTTAGCACTGTCATTTTAGCTCTGTTTCTTTCTTTCTGCTTATCCCAAAGTAGGAAGGACTGAAACTTTGGGTGGTAACTACAGGTTTTAAAGGGTTACCTTAGTGTTAGGGGTTATGAATATGGCTTAGGTTAAAGTTAATAGAAACTAACGGTGTTCCAAAAAATGGTTTTCGTTTCGTTTAGTATTCATATAGATTGTACACCCAACATTAGATTATCACTGTAGAAATGAGGCACCCACTGGGGTTGATGTTGATTGGCTAGACACCCAACGCTGATCTATTGCTAAAGTGATTGCTAAAGTGATGAGGAGTAGTTCACTCAGACACAGCTTTTCATGTTCACCCATGAACCCATAAAATGTTGATGAACTTAAAAAGCTGAGTCTAAGTGAAGACAAATCCCCATCTCTTTTGTGATAGGCCAACATTGGGTGTCCATCAATCAACCCCGGCGAGTGCCTCATTTCTACATTTATAATCCAATTTTGGGTGTTGGGTGCCAATCAACAAAAACAAAAAAAAACATTGGTTTCTATTCAATTTAACCCAACCCATGTTCATACCCCATTACACTAAATTCAACCATAAAAAAACCTATACTTGCCACCCAAAGCTTTCGTAGTCCTTCCTACCCAGGGGCAGGTAAACAGAAAGAAACAGGGCTCAAATGACTGTGCTAAAACCAATTTGACAAAAAAGAAAATGTATAATGTTGTCGATACATATAGGTTATAGTTCTTAAAAAAAAACAAAACATATAAATACTTTCACAAATCGTTTGGTATTTTCCACTTGGAAACAAAAAAACATCAAAATATGCTCAACTTCAGGGCTTACATGTCTGCATAGAAAACCCACAGGGATGTGCAATTACTTGCAAAGCTCAAGCTTTCACCACGCTTGCTTTAAACAAGCCGTCATCCAGGGCCAGGCAGCCGCTACAGCATATGCTTTGATTTTAGGTGAGCATTCCATGGGGTTGATTTACCTCTGTAGTGTGTTCCCTCCCAGCATGATCTATGGGAGGAATCGAAACACCTTTGTAGTGTGTACACACCCAGCAGGTCTGTTGTGCAAAGCCCTGCAATGAATTGCAAGGTAATGTGGTGTAAATTAGCTCTATGTTATGTTGCTTGCGTTGATGAATGCAGGAATGTAAATGCATGAGCTAACCATTTTTGTCTAAACTGTGAAGCAGCATTATATATGCATCATGTGCATGATTTTTCCATATATGGCATTAGTGGAAATATGCTTTTAGAGACTTTTTGGTTGATAAATACGTTTTGCTGTGTGAAAATCACACACACCTGGTGCGTGCGTGTGTTTAGGTTAGTAAATCACCCCCCATGTGTCAAGATCTCTGAGGCAGGAGAGATACAAACCCAGAACTATCGCCAATCTTGGCGATGAGCATGTAGCCACCGAGCAGAAAAAGTGCATCATCTATTGATTTATCCAGTCACTCAGTTTATAGTGCCTTTGCTTGACTTCTCTTTGAATGACTACAATTTTATTTTAATAGTACTGACAAACTGAACAACATGCACAAAGCTAGATTCTTACAATCCTATGTCACCACCGTGAATAGCCATTTAACCTACAAGCATATTTGTTTTTGTTTTCTTTTCTTTGGCACACAGAAGCATTTTATATGATTTTCTTCCACCCTGACAAGTGTCTGCTTCTTCCAGTTTAATTTGATAACCGGCATCAGTCACTTAAACTTTACACAGTGAGCTGCAGTAACTAGGATGACAGCTGTAATGTTCTGCAAATAGTAGTTAGTTCAATGAAACATCTTCTCTAGCTATGCACAGAAGGTCAGTTATGAGGAAAACAAAACTTACGCTGAATTACAGTTTCTTATAACGACACACCATATCAAGTCTGCCATCTTTTTATTTCTCTTAAAACAAGAAAGAAAAAAAAATGTGCTTTAGGCTCCAAGTGCAGATGGTGCTTCTGCATTCAAGCATCTAATTACAAAATTAGATATTTACTTATCATTTTAATTAATGCACTCAATAACGAGATATCTGAAAGCAGGCCATTGTAGAGAGAGACGATTATATTTAGGAGTGGAAAGACAAACTATTTGGGTCACCGTATGTTAATGTAGTCTGTGGTTTTCTTATTCTTACAAATTGCATTCTACATTATGGAACCTAATGAGAGAAAACAGAAATCAAAATGGTTTCTTAAATTGATGGTGTACTTTGCATAATTACTACAGCTGAGCGTTCCACAAGGGTGGTTTGTCCAGGATGGCATGTTCTGAGGATTGTGAAAGTATATACTAAAGACAATTATATACAGACACACGCATACTCACATATACAGTGGTACCTCGGTTCACGAACTTAATTCATTCCACGATTCTGGTCGCGAATCGAATTGGTTGCGAACTGAATCAAACTGTGATCAGACCGCGATCTCGACTAGAGGAAGCTCAGCCATGTGTCAGAGCAGGGAAGATGGCTGTGGTTGTGTTCGTCCGCACACCATTCTGCTTTGGAATGTCATCTTTATTCGTATTCCTTTAGCATGACATGTGATTGCAACATTTTGGAGCCTCACCAGACCCCTTCCTCAGGCAAAATGTGTCAACACTTTGCCTGAGGAAGGGGTCCGGTGAGGTTTCAAATTGTTGCATTCACATGTCATGCTAAAGGAATATGAATACCAACCTAACCGCTCAACCATTACGTTCTCTAACAATTCATCCCCACACAGCTCCCTCCTCATGTATCACTTCCCCCCCCC
>NW_017306270.1:1501919-1519588 GCF_000935625.1 Nanorana parkeri
ATAATAATAATAATAATAATAATAATAATAATAATAATAAAGATGACATTCCCGAAGCAGAATGGTGTGCGGACAGCACATGTTCTAGATTGTATAATGCGGCGCCATCCACCAGTTGTTCCAGCATCCGTTGGAATCTGGGGTACATCGGTACAGTGTGCGAAGGGGATATTACAAAGACATCTGTATGGAGGAAGTCATCTTGGTAGAGTCAGGGCAGGGCTTTGCTTCCTCTTGTCATCAGTAGAACGGTAAGCAGGTGAGACATCACCAAATCTACTCCAAACCTCTTGAAACTAGCATTCAGAGACAGTAGTATCTTACATCTCACACTGAAGATATACTGCTATGAGGCTGTAGTGCGCTTTGGAACCCTTACATGAATTTAAAACAAAATGTACATTTTTCAGGGTACTGCTTAGGCAGGATTAACACTTCTAAATGTCCTCTATAACATAACAAATCATATTTATGAGTTCAGTTCTACTGTATAGCCTACATTCATATGATTTCCATTCTACACAGGAACCACCGGGCATCACTGGTGGGAATGGTTCATTGGCCAAGTTGGCATTTTTCTTCGGACAGGTAATATTTTCTAAACCACTATGGTTGTCCAATGAGCACAGATATGTGTGACTGAAATGTGTAGCTTTATATGTGGATGTTGGTGTTATAGTTTGTCCTAACATCTGTCAATGTAATTTTTCTGAACAGCTTGCTCTACTCTATTGCCTACATTCATATGGTTTCCATCCTATGCAGGAACCACCGGGCATCACTGGTGGCAACGGTTCATTGGCCAAGTTGGCTTTCTTTGTCAGAAAGGTAAGATTTTCTAAACCACTATGGTTCTCCAGCAAGCACAGATATGTGTGACTGAAATTTGTATCTTTATATATGTATGGCAGTGCTACAGTTTGTCCTAACATCTGTCAATGTAATTTTTTTCTGGACAGCTTGCTCTGCATGTAAATGTTTATGAAAAATAAATATAAAGGCACGTGAAATAAAGTAATTCATCTAGTGATAATTTTTTACTGGCGTACTGTAACCTTAAACAAACAGCAAACCATATATGATTAAAAAGAGCCTATAATGCAATATATACTGTAGAGTCACAAATAACCATTTTTGATGTACATTTGAAGGAACAATTTGAACCCTATGAAGGCAGACTACTACAGCCATTTACCTGCACTTAGCTAGGTAACATAGGTACACAGCTATTTCAGTACATCCTTTCATGGTTTAGGAAATCTGCAAAGCTGTTTGTGAATGTTACAAGAGCATGTTCACATTACAGTAATTCAAATTGCATTTTAGTTTTAGCTGCCCATTTAAAAAAAATTCGACAAAATGATGGTTACTCCAAAATGAAAGTCTACTTCGTGAGCGCCAAGGTTCTGTGGAACACAGCAGGATATAAAGTGCAAAGGAAAATTGCTTTGCAAGCCTGTCGTAAAATAGTATAATCAATTCTAAATGACTCCACTGGTCTCTCTTCACGGAATTCTTGTATGGAGTCTTTGTGCACACAAGAAGGTGCTTTTATGTACAGAAACAAACAGCCGTATACTGTATTTTCCTTGTCCTGGCTTTTGTGATGATCAAGTATGTTTAAGGGATACTTTGCTGGTCATTTTGGACAGCATTGAGACCTTTAGAAGGCCACATCCATTTTGCATCTAGATTTTTCAGCACATGTTGACTACAGCTAAAAAACTGCAGTGCAAACCTACCACAATATTATCAGCTGCGAAAAATAGTAAGTTGTCCCACTCACACAGTTTGTTATATTGCTAATCTCTAATCCTGTTTGTTCTGTACGGTATCAGAATGTCACACAATTGCATCTATAGTGTTTCTTATGTGGACTAATTTCACTGTGAGTGGTTAGGTTATGGCAAAGTGGCCAATAAGGCCAATTGAGGTGACCTCCTAAGATGGCAGACGGCATTCATAGGGGTACAGTAGGAGGCAGCACTGAGGCCAGAGTGTCCTTACCGGATACACCTTAGTACCTGAGGTGTATCCAGTATGTGTACATTATATTGCCAAAAGTATTGGGACACCCTCCAAATCATTGGATTCAGGTGTTCCGTGAACTTTCCTTGCTACTAAATATTCCATGGCCAACTCTTAGTGGTATTGTAACAAAGTGGAAGCAATTGGGAACAACAGCAACTCAGCCACAAAGTGGTAAGCCATGTAAAATGACAGAGCGGGGTCAGCGCATGATGTAGCGCACAGTGCGCAGAAGTCGCAAACTGTCTGCAAAGTCAATAGCTACAGACCTCCAAACTTCGTAGGGTCTTCAGATTGGCACAACAACAGTGCATAGAGAGCTTCATGGAATGGGTTTCCATAGCCGAGCAGCTGCATCCAAGCCTTACATCACCAAGTGCAATGCAGAGTGTCAGATGCAAGCACACTGCCACTGGACTCTAGAGAAGTGGAGACGTTTTCTCTGGAGTGACAAATCACGCTTCTGTCTGACAATCCTATGGACGTGTCTGTGTTTGGCGGTTGCCAGGAGAACGGTACTTGCCTGACTGCATTGTGTCAAGTGTAAAGTTTGCTGGAGGGGGGATTATGGTGTGGGGTTGTTTTTCAGGGGTTGGGCTTGGCCCCTTAGTTCCAGTGAAGGGAACTCCTGACCTAAGGCATCAGCATACCAAGACATTTTGGACAATGTCATACTAACTTTGTGGGAACAGTTTGGGGACGGCCCCTTCTTGTTCCAACATGGCTGCGCACCTGTGCGCAAAGCAAGGTCCATAAAGACATAGATGAGTGAGTTTGGGGTGGAGGAACTTGTCTGGCCTGCACAGAGTCCTGACCTCAACCCGATAGAAAACGTTTGGGATGAATTAGAGCGGAGACTGCGAGCCCAGCCTTCTCGTCCAACATCAGTACCTGACCTCACAAATGCGCTTCCGGAAGAATGATCAAACATTTCCATAGACACACTCCTAAACCTTGTGGGCGCCTTCCCAGAAGAGCTGAAGCTGTTATAGCTGCAAAGGGCGGCCAACTTAATATTGAACACTACGGACTAAGACTGGGATGCCATTAAAAATCATGTGCATGTAAAGGCTGGCGTCCCAATACTTTTGGTAATATAGTGTATATATACACACATACACGTTGTATATATTAAGCGGCTTGGTTCCTAGCTAGAACACATGTGAAGTTAAATCGATCTCTTGAAATTGTTTGAAGTCATGCTGACAACTAATAGGACTTGTGATTGTGATGATGATGATTATGATTATGATTACGACAGCATGACACATGACAACATATTGGAGAATCTATTGGGGCTATGAGGTTGTAAAAATATAAAGAAGCCATGTTTTAGATAAACATGGCAACCAAGAAATTATCATTTTCAAAAACAGATGTCACAAATGGTAACTGCATATTCCTTTCAGCACATGTTTCCTTTAAGATCAAATCAGCACCCGAACAGAAGACATTACTAATAAAGTATATGCCAAGTCACCTGAACTCACAATCTGCATTACTCCTCTCTATCCTGCCATCAATTATTTTATTTTACTGTGAAAAGCTAGCCAACTGGATGAGCCAAGCATCCAGCCAGAACATTCTTGAATGTCTACCTTCATTCTGTTTGTCTTTCTCCCTTTGCCTCCTCATTTACACTGTCAATCCTATTTCTTCAGGTCAGCTGTCGATGAGGAATCGCAGAGTGATAAATCTTCCCTGGCGGATTTCTTTTTCCATTGACCAGAAGAGAAATTAAGGACTGAAAGTTCACTACATGGATGAGGAAACAAAAACACACACACTTTATCTTCTTTTCTTTCCCTTTATTAATAGTGGGATTGACTCAATCACAGGATCTAACATCCATATGAGACACGGGTCCTGATTCCTTAGACTACACAGAGGAAATAATCACCTTACATCACAATACACTGAAATGACCATGAAGCCTACAACTGAGCTATGAAGCCCATGAGCTGGAATCCATAATGAGGTCCCAGAGTCAATTTTGGGAACTTAGGAAAACTTAAAAATCACATTTGTGCTTTTGGAAAGATCCTCCATTTGCCAACCCAGAAAAGGGTTGAGATGGAGATCCCTTTTACTCAAAAGGTTAATGTGATTTTGTTATGCCAACATGTGAACTATTAACTTACCTGTAGTTTGAATTTTAATGGGAGTCCCACTTTAAATAATAAACAAGACCAATAACAACCAGTCACAAGAAAGCTTTTTAGAGAATGGCCACTTTATGGTGCCAGTAACTGAATTCTGATTGTGATGGGATAAGGCAATTTGTACATACAGTAGTTATATGTATTTCAGTATTCCAATATATATTTCGAAAATGTAAGAAACCACTACAAAAATGTAAACATACTTGATTGGGTCCAGTCAACACATGGTATGCAAGATCAAATGATATTTAAAAAAAATCACGTTGTTAACACAGAACCTCAGCCAGATATAAAAGTCCCAATTTAATGCAGCTTTGTATTCACTGATATACCACTAATACTATTTTGTAATGCAAGCAGTGTAAGTACTTGAATTTGGCCCAGTAGTAGCCTCTTGCAATCAAATGTAGAGCAAAGCAGACACGGGGAGAAATAGACAGGACCAGAAGCTAGTTACATCCTCTGGAGTGCTACTATGCTATAAACAGACATGCTGATAGGAAAAAAATGAGTTACAGAGAGATGAGCTCAACATCTGCTTGTTCTCTTGTTCTCCTTTCACTGTCCAGTCACAGGCTGCAGGGTGGGAGAAGACCGGTAAGTATAACCTAACTGCAGACAATTATGGCAGAATTATGCAAAATTGTAGAAAGGTGTAAATATTAGAAGTGGAAATAAAATCCTATATATGTATTCTATTTGTGTACTTAGCTGTTTGGTCGGAGTACACCTTTAAGATTGCTGAGCTGAAAAGCTGCATTGTAAAAGCTGTATCTATTTATGTCCAGGCTATTTACTACAAGGTTAGCGATGTGATGTAACCCCTAATAACCAGCTATATGTAGCAATGAAACAGTTAACGTTCAGGAATCAAAATAAATGAAGGACGTAAGCAAGGTGCATACAATCTAGACATGGGTAATGATGGTGGTAATCCATTAAATTTTTTGCTTATTCAATAATTTTTAGAATATTCAGATAGCTCAAAGGACGTGTCCAATGTTACAGGCATAGGCACAATGTGAGATGGAATGTTGCCCAGGAAATAATTTAATGCATATATTGAGCTATGCAAGTGCAGACCTTTTAATAAATGCTCCTTCAATTGGCTCACAGTAGAACTTGGCAAACGCATACATATCTCCCTATATTTACCTGCTTTCATGTTCCTCAAATGGTATCAAAACATCAACTGAGCTAATTAGATCTGTACAGTGAAAATCTCAGTTCAAAAATGATCAGAAGATACAAAGATAAAGTCAAGCCTATCCCATCCTCTCCCACCTCCTGACTGATTCTTAAAGTGGAACTAGGCCCATCAATTTAGTTGTTCCCCAAAACAGTTATTATCAAGGCATGCCTCTGGTAATAACTGTCAAGGTTGCCAGTGTGCTTATTTCAGCTCTCAACTAAACGTTTAAGCTCTCCAAAAGGCTGGTGTCACAGCTGATCACATGCACAGCCACTTGGCAACTGCAATCCAAAAAGAGGCTAAGATAGCTGTAAGGGATAGGAGGACGTAGTTCCACTTTAACCACTTGAAGAGCGGGTTGTTAAGCTCCCTTCCTGGCCAGGCCGTTTTTCCTTATTCAGTGCCATACAACGCTGTACCAAAATACATTTTATGTCATTTTTTTTTGGACAGATAGGGCTGTCTTTTGGTGGTATTTAATCACCACTGGGAAGGTTACATCAGCAGAGCATTGCTGTGAAATCTCATCGGCAATCTCATGAGATCTTGGGGAAAGGCGTTTTCCTCCCCTGAGATGATGTGCATGGTCACACGTCCTAGTCACATGAACCAGAGTTCCAGAAAGTAGAGGGAGATCTAGCAACCTGCCTTTAGTAAAAAATGGCCACTGTCAGAAGAATGGGGAGGAGAAAATAATAAGACATGCAGAAAATAAAAAGCCGGCAATTATCTAGAAGTATCTGTTTGTAGATTGTCATTACTAAATATTTCTAAAGGTGCCTTTGTTGTCATTTCAAAGATATGGATACAGTTCCTCTTTAAGAAGCAGCTATGTAGTTGCACATAATAATGGCAACATCATGGAAGAGAAACAAAAAAACATAATTCAATGTAGAGTAAAAGTTTCTAAGCATTATAGAAATACATTAGTGACCACAAAAGGTCCAATTTAAGTGGTTGAACGTCTAACCTTCCAGGTGCTACACAGCACATTAAACAAAGGGCCACGCTTTACTTTAATCGTCTTGTTGGAGGCTATACACAGAAAAAGCAATAGAATTGGCACTAACCATGAGCCAAATGTTGTCTGCTCTCAGATTCCTTTGTTTCAAGGTTTTCTTTAAACTCATAAACACAATTAAATTGTATTTGGCTTTCAAACTCCTAGCCCTTCGTTTTCTGTCAAGTATATCCTCTGTTACAAAGAAGGCCCTTTTTATTCTTTTTTTTCTAAACAAGATTTCATGTGAAAGCAGCCCTCAGCAATCAGCACCTGGCCTCTCAGGGCTTAGTTCTGCATCAGACAACGGCTGTCAGTCATTTGGAGCACCTTTCAATTCACTGTTTACAACATGATGCGGGAAAAACGGAGAATCCCATAGGGAGAGTAAGTGAGTAATAACAACTGCCCGGAACTGTAACCAGAACTGGAACATTGCATTTTCTTTGCATTCCCCATAGCTGTTAATAAATGTCATTTCTCTGTTCAAATAACTAGAAACGCTTTGGAATTTTTCTCCCCCATTTCTTCTTTACAAGAAGTGGTGATAGAAAGATTGATAAGACTGAAATAAATAAAAGTACAATGGCAGGCACTAAAATTGGCTAGCTTGTGATAACAAGCACATTTTTAGAGCTACAATAAAATAAAGAGTGTTTTAGGATTTTTTATGGCCAATAGTCATACCCTTTTGTTGTCTTAAAGTCGGCCTGAACAAAAAAGGTGAAGATGTAGGGAACATCTAGAAATGTTAAAGTGGCGCTAAACCTTAAAAAAGGCATTCAAGTACCCACCAATCCAAGCTCGTTCCCATTATGGACTAAAATCTCAATACAGATTAACAAACTAAATGTGAGATTGTAGTCCATCACGTGAGCGAGCTTGGAGTGCTGACTACTTTACAACACACACAGTGACCATGGGGAACAAAAGTAGCCACCCTCCAGAAGGAAGGACAGTATCAGCACCAATTCAGAGATTAGTTGAGGATCTACGGCTGAGTGATACACAAATAAGGCCCAGTATTGTTTATAGTTAAGGTACTTAAATGCATTTTTAAGGTTTAACTCCTGAGTTTAGAGTTACTTTAAAGTGGACCTGAACTCAAAAAGGTGAAGATCTGCTATCTTAAATGGAACATCTAGAAATGTTAATAGTGCCTAAGCAGTACCCTGAATAATAGCAGTGTACTTCCTGCGCCTTGAGCTTCATAGATGCATAGCTACAGTGTGGATTCATCCAAGGTAATACAAATAAAAATATCCCACAGGCTGAACAAGAAAGATATCACTTGATTCCCTCATCCTTGCTAAACAGTGTAGATAGAGGCTCTCCTTGTGTCAGCTATTGTGTTCAGACAAGGCTTGAACAGTGCCAGCATCTCGATTGAATACAGTCGGTGTTTGGCCAACAATTTTCCACCCAGCTCCTTTGATATTGTCATCCAAGTTTTGGAGCAAGGTGGTGCCCATAGTTCCATCCACGGCTTGAATTTAATAAGACCCTCTCATAAAGGCTGTGTCTGTTGGGAAGAATTAACTTCCATAACCCAGCATCATCTTTCCTTCACAGCAGCACTAGAGAGGATGGAGGGTGCACACCGGCCGAGCCCAAGTTGCTCCAACATCCATAGTCACTCACATAAAAAAGTCCAGCCGTGCATCGAAAAAAAAAACTGCTGAAGAATTTACTGTAGCACACAAGTACACATTGTCCCGCCATGGATCCTCTTTACCACAACACGTTTCACCATACAGATGCTGGGAAGAATTGGAACTAGACATGTGCGATTTGTTTAGTTTCAAATCAAAATTCGGACGATTTTTCTGAAATTCAGACATTCAGACACATCAGAATTTCCGAATCCCAATGCATCCGAATCTGATGTGTTTCTTGGTTTAATGCATCCGAGTGGGTCTGAACACAAATTTTTGTTACGTCAACATGAGAGCCATCTGATTGGCCAGAAAAGTCACATCCTGTAACGAAAATTTGTGTTCAGTATATACATTATACTAAAGCTGAGGCCCCCATTCCCGAATGGCATTCGGAATCTGAATTCCTGATTGCTATGCGCAAATTTGGATCCCAAATGCCATTTGGAAATTCGGAACCCGGATGCCATTCTGGTCTGGGAGCCATATACATATATTACTAAAGCTGAGGCTCCCAGACCCGAATGCAATTCGGTAATTCTGATCCCGAGTGCCATTCGGGTCTAGGAGATTCAGCTTTAGTATTAATATCTGTATATGGTTTTCTGTTTTACTCGCAAAAAAAAAAAATATTCGTAAACTCATCCGAAAATAAGGAAATTCGGATTTTGTTCAAATCCGAAACACGAACCGAATTGAATTTTGGATCTGAATCGCGAATTCCGAAATAATGAAATATCCGAGCCGAACCAAATTTTTACGCAGCTTACCTGTCCAATTGGAACTACTGATATCTCGTTTCCAAAACCCCAAGGAGATACTTGGAAGATTCAGCTGAACATCCTCCTGTTAAGCTCTAAGATTTGGAAAGAATTTCCCATTTAACTACAAAATACGTTAATTGAAAAAAGTGCTCACGCATATTGTAACAAGGTTAAAGAGTAAACTGCAGAGCTATTAATTCCAGTCATGAGAAAGGATTTAATAAGTGCAGGTACGTACATGACCCCACACAGAGACAGTTATCAATATTCTATTGACAATGCTGAGCTTTCCACGCAAACCATCCATCTCTGTTTTAATCTGCCCGTCTCCTGCATCTAATTGGCCAATGGTCAGAACATACAGCCAGCTGGAAAAAAAAAACAAGAGACCTCTGGAAAAAAAAAAAAAAAGCAGCATCATAATTTATCCTGGAGCAAATTCCAGCCAGTGAAACGTAGGTATAGCGTAGGTGGCTATACTACATGCCACTTTCTGAACCTGGCAAATAAACATTACCTGTGACGGGGTCTTACAAAATGATATATACACAGTTTTTACTCTACGTATTACAGTCCTAAAATCCACTCTTTGGCTCACATTTGCATACTGTGAAACAAGCTTTCAGACAATTTAGAAATGACAAGTATGTTAATTGTTTTGTTATGAGCAATCTACATCTATCACCGGCTTTAAAAAAAAAAGAACCTAAATGTGTTATGTTCTGCGGGAAACTGTGAAGTTTATTTAGCTAATTTGAACACTGGTTTCTAACCCCACCTGCCGAAAAGAAGGAAAATTGTCCATCAAAGTGATATAATGAAGATATAACTTATTATAGGAGGATGCGCTACAATTAAAAAACACAACTCGAGAGTCTTTCAGGTACCATTTAACTCATTATTGAAACAAAAGACAAAGTACAGAGCTCACCGGGGAGGCCAATCTTCCGTTAAAACTGAAAACAAATATGCATCAGCTTTTTTTTTTCCCCTTCTTAATTTAGTCTGATGTAGAGCTGGTATTTTCTCTGCTTCCTCTTAAGTATTGGTGTGTGGGGGCTTTGGGGGGAAACCAGTTAGCCTGAGTTAGCCCAAGCCTGTGCAAAACTGTCACTGAGGCACCCCCTACTCGGCCCAATCAGATGCAGCAGGGGCATTCTCTGACCCTTTGTGATATGTCACTGCAGGGCAGGGAATGGCCCACTGGGAACTGATTGGGCCAGAAGCACGTGAGGGCATGTCAGTGACAATTTTGCAAGGGTGTAGGTGAACCTGATTTGCACCAAATCCCTGCATATAACTATTCCTAACCGAGCACATGGATAGTAGTTTTCTCTTTAGAAGCCTAAATCTTTTAGAAAGCCATTACAAATATGAAGGTAAAGGTCACCAAGTAAAGAATATTTAATATCAAGTCATATAAATGTAGATTAGTACACCCAATGTACTGTATTAAGCAGATTTTAAACATACCTTACAGCTGGGTTTATGTAAGAGTAGTGATGAGCAGGGGCTTGGTGGGAGTCTAACCAAGCCCATGCAGAAATGTGACTGACACCTCCCTTTCCCCAGGCAAACCGTTGTGGCAGAGGCATTCCTCACCCCGCAGCTGCACATCACAAAGTGGCAGGGAATCAACTGATTGAGCAGTTTTGTGCAGGCTTGGGTGAACTCAGGTAAACTGGACATCATTACACAAGAGCTTTTAAATACTAACTTATGTTATGTTAACAGTCTTGATAGAATGGATAAAGAGTTATTAAAGGGCTGAAATACTTTGTGAGCTCACATGCATTATTGATGCGTGTTTCCAGTACAATTTTTAACTTAGTATTTGGAGTGGATAGAGGTCTCCTGATACACAGTGGCCCCACTCTCTGCAAATGGTCCAGCACTCACAGGTCCAGGGTCCTCCAAGGAGGTAGACCATTTGCAGGGAGAGGGGTCCACTCTGTATCAGGAGACCTCTATCCACTCCAAATACTAAATTAAAAATTGTACTGGAAACACGCATCAATAATGCATGTGAGCCCTTTAATAACTCTTTATCCATTATATCAAGACTGTTAAATAAATTAAAAAAAAGAGATAACAAATATGATGTTGGTAAATGTAGAAAATAAGTAATGAGGAATCATAGTATACACAAGGGGAAGACAAGCTGAGAATCAAGTGTAGATGTTGGTGACCCATGAGGCAAATTAAAAAGCAATCAAAGCCAGTAGAAACATTTTTGCAAGTTGAACAAAGAACAAAAATGAAAGACTGGTGCGATAAAGGATTATGATTGTAACAGATAAAATGCATTTAAAAAATGGTGAATAGAAGGACAGGAGCAGATTCAATGGAATATACAGCAGCAAGATGAGAAGAAACTCCAAACTAATACAACGGAATAAGAAGAAGGAAAGCGGAAGAGTTATTGGAAGCATATAAGCAAAACAATGTGAAGAAATGTTGTACGGGGGCAAGAAAAAGCAAGAGGTTTCCAACAAAGAGTAGACTTTTGTGAAGATGTTGACCTCATAGGAAATGAAGGCCAAATTAAGAAAAGGCAGAAGGGAAATCTCTGAGATATTAAATAGAAACGATATTGAAGATAAAGAGGATGAACAGGGAAGAACAGGAATGGAAAGTAACAGAAGCATCAGAGGTGGAGGAACCAACAATTGAAAAAGATAAAAGGGAATACATACGAAAGGTATGAATTAAAACTAGGCTCTATTACAGGATACAATTTCAGCAGAAAAGATAAACTGAAAGAGAAAGACTGTAGTGAAAGCTCTATCATCAGCAGACTATTAGGAGAAGAAGAGAAGCCACAGGACTAAGGAATGGAGTATATTCCCTTATATGCAAAAAAGGGAGTTTGACAATGTGCTCTAATTATAAGACTGTAGTCCTGCTTGGATTATTACAGAAATGCTAAGAGCCTTACATGGAGGAGGAAATAGACATGCATTGAAAAAGAACGATAGACACTTGGCCAGATTTTCCAATATATATGGAAATAGTTTATGACAACTATGTAAATTTTGATATATCTGTGGATTTAAAATATGTATATAGCTATGTCAAGTGGTTCAAAATGTCAAGGAAATAGGATTGACAAAGAACTAAAAAAAAGTTGCTTCTAGGAACAACTAGAGGGAACTCTGGAAAAGACATGGACACTTCACTAGGCTAAATATGCAGCCAGTCTGCTTTCTTTAGCAGAGATCTCTCTGGTGGATATAGAAAGAATTGCCTTCCTCATTACAACAGCATGTACACAGATGCTCGGGTCTTCAGGCCACAGTGAGAGAACATACTTATTTCTTTAAATAAAAGTATACTTACATTTAGAATTGTACAGGCTGCTGAAACAGCAACAGCTACAGAGTTTGCACTAAAATAGTGTATCCTAAAGACTTAATCTGAAAATGAAGTACACAGGGCATCCTGAGAGAAGGGCCAAAACAACAAAATAATACATCTACCATTCTGTTTAAACTCATCCTCGAGTATGGAATGAGAAGGAATACAGATACCCCTAAAGGTGCCACAGTAAAAAGAACAGTACAGTGCACATTGTATGTCAATGATACTGTGTTAATTGGAAGAAAATAGGACTTACAAGATGCATACACTAGTGGAAGAATCAAAGATAGCTGGACTGGAAGGGGATATACGGAAGCCTAAGAACATGGCTGTGACAAAGAAAATGAACAAGCGGAAAAGTGTGAAAGGAATTTGTTGTGGAGAGAATAGATATGAAAGAGTAAAATGTTTCTCCTACCTGGGTTCCATGATAAATAAAGACAACAATAAGTCCCAGAAAATAATCGAAAGAGTAGCTGCTGGCAAGACATGTTTTTGCTCGCCAAAGACCGTTGCAAGATCAAGGATTTCTATTGTTACATGTACAGCGGAGGCCCAAGTACCAAACAAAGAGTTGGATAAACTAAACAAGTAGGAAAGAAGTGCATGATGGAGAAAATTAAAATATGGACAAATAAAGAATTATGCAACAGGAATGAACATTCAGTAGTAGTGGTAGTTAATATAAGAAGCCAGAGTCTTAAATGGTTTGGTAAGGATGGAAAAAAGACTTTTAAATACAAACATTTAGTGGAAACCATGAAGTAGAAGGAAGATAAATGGTAGAGAAGGGGATGGAATAGAACCTAAGAGAGCTGGGAGTCAGCAGATGGATACTGATATGAATGGATAGAGAGGTTTGGACTACAGTTGTTCAATAGGTCAGGAACCTATAAAGGCTGCAATGCCACACAGAAAGATATCATAAGTCTTTCCCATTAAATTACTAATTATTTATATCTTTATTTATGTTAATTAGATCATTGTTTTGGATTAATAGGTCTCCTATGTGTGTTTAATTGTGTCACAAAAATTGAGGTTTACCAATGGGAACAAAGGACTTCATGCATAAAGCTTGGAAAAAGTCAAAAGAGACGTTGTCAGCTATAGTAACCATTCAGTAAGTGTTTCTTACCCTTTCTCATCTGTCCTAGATACATGAAAAAAAAAACAAATTATGGACAGTACATATACCAATGTAAGGAAAATTATCTATTACATGAAAAGTTTTTGAGGTGCATAGAAAGCTTCTGCAGGGTCGTAACATCTGTTTTTTTAGCAGCAGTAGTATTGTGTATGAATTCTATAATGAAGGCCTCTTTATAATTGTATTGTATCATATTGTATCATATTGTAAAGAGCTGCACAAACTGTTGGCACTATATAAATCCTAAATAATAATAATAATAATAAGCATTTTCCAGAATGACAGGCACTTTACTTTAGGGAGGTGATGAAGTGAACTACTAGCGTTTAACATCAGGGAGAAAAATAAAATTGACTTTTGAGGAACCCAAATCATATATACTTATTATAAGTACTGTAAAACATTTTTTTATTCAGATAACATATTAAAAGCAATAAAACCATTAATACGTGTCATGTAAATAAAACCTTGTTTTTTAACTTAAATATAATAGGAAATGTTGTGATTTGAGCACCTTAAAAGTATTTTTTCTCTATGGTGTTAGATTTCATCTAATGAGATGTGGTCCCCTATAAGCCAACCCAATCTTTTGGTAAATAAAGTTGAATTACTAGAGTGTCATAACTGGCCGATTCTACCATTAATTTTACCAGCACACTGGGAAACAAGTGCTTTACTGAATGCCTGTGTGAACCCTCTTGGCACCAAGCTTCCAGAAGCCTTTGGAGATCATAAGAGCAGAGAGCCCCAATTTCTACCTATATGTGCAGGGCTTTACAATAATAAAACCTTTCAGGAGACATGAACAGCTCTTTGAAAATGCTTTAGGATGTAAGGATATGTGTCATAGTTATAAAAAAAAAGGATTTTCCTAGTAACTGCATTTTGTTATTTTGCTAACTCTTTTGCCTTGAAGACCAGAGAGTTATGTGGGCTCATTTGAAAAGACAAATCACGATCTGCACTGTTCATTAACCCAGGGTGACCAGCAGACATTTATTCTTTTACTGACCTGGCTAAAATGTAAAAGGAATGTGATTGCCTGCTCCAGCTTCATGCACACTACCCCCTGCAGTGTCTTTTTATTCACTTACAGAAATGTATTGTACAGGCAGAAAAAAAATAAAGTTTTGACAAAAAGTTGTTGCTGAGAAATTGAAGTTTAAGAATTTTAATGCTATTAAAGTTGAGGTATTAAATATAGACTGACTAGTGGTAATGTTATGGCTCATTTCATGTTCCAGAAAGTGTAAATGCCCTTCTAAATCCTGGGTACAAAAAAAGTTGTACAGTTAAGTAGAAGCAGCAGTTATAAAGCTTTTGCTATAAAAAAAATAAAGGTGTTGCTGTTAAAAGAAAAAGAAAAAATCCATCCATCTGCCTCCTCAGAGCTATGCAAGTCAAAGTACTAAGTCAATCGGTCACACAACAAGTTAATGCAGCAAAGAGCATAGGCTGGGAACAAAGGCATAGAGGTCAATACATGTAGCCAATCCATTCTTGAGGGTGGTCCATGTGGTAAGTTCCAGCCATCCAGCAGAGTTCAGACCATTCATAGAAATGAACGGGGCTGCCGTGTCATACACACTAGATGAATGACCCAAGCAGAAGGCTGTGAAGCACTAGGCAGTGCTTCACAGGGAAGGTCTCCAGAGCAGGAATCAATCTAAGAATTTTAATCTACAGACTCCTCACAAGGGGGTGGGCATAGTATTTACAATTACAACTGTGTCCCCTATAAAAAAAATATGTGGTGCAGCACTTTATTATAAGTGAATGCTCACCTACATTTTTCCCTTAGTCATCCTGCAAAGACCTACCAAGACATGTTAAGGCTACCAGTGCAGAGCCATGTAGGCTGTGACTGCTTAGTGCTGCAGAGGGCTTGGCTATCAGTATTGTAATTGTTGGGAGGAGGTGAACATGCGAGACACAAATTAAGTATTTGAATTTCTTTTCATTCAACTCTGACATATACACAATGTTTTACACAAAAGGACTAGGCTGGTAACCTGACTTTCTCAGCTGGAATTAACACAGCCCAATAAAGTCACCTCCTCACCTGTGACTGGACAGTAATGGAGCAGCAGTACATTTACAAGCTCATCACTCTTCTGCTCTTAGTATGTTCATCAGGAGCACATGTACACCTGATTGAGCCCCAAATGATGTGCCTCCCTCTAGCAGTCTGAGTTCTATTGTACTAGAGATCCTCGGAGGCTGATACCAATTTAAATTCAGGTACTTACTAGTTTAATTTATATATTAACGTACTGTATATCTAATACATAACTACATTAATTGGTGTTTTTGTATATGACCCTGCAATGTGGCCATGTTTCAATTTACACCCTGAACATTGGTGCAACATGAAGCATTGAAAAAAAGGTAAATATGCCTACAAGTATTTTTCTTGAGTGCTGAAATGCTAATGTCATGAGTTCTACGTTGCTGTTTGCTAGTGGTTGTAGGGCTCCCAAAGCTGCCAAACAAATAAACATACAGATGTTAGCCATCTCTATCTTGCTTCTTTTTTTTTTATTTTTACCACTGTGGAATTTTAGGATTTCCCAACATGTAACTTGAATGATCGAGCTACACTGCACATTGGATTAATGGGAAACTGCCAAAGCCGCAATATGAAAGCTGCCTTTGATACCTTTTTACTAAAGGTGCAGGTTTCAGCAGTAGTTGCTCTATCACTGCAGCCATTAATAATTTTGGATGGGCCAGGATATGTTTATTGGCTTTTCAAAACAAACCATTAAAAAAACATGCACACAACAAGCCTGACAAAAGTGTCCAAAACAAGCATCACATACATACATTTTGTTGGAAACTCCATTATATATGGGATGATGGCCTATTACTTTTGACACAATTATTATGCGCCATTTCTTTCTGAGAATTTGCTCAAGGCTAAATACGCTTTTTCTGCAGCTCTACTTTTCATCTCTTTGGGAGATAAGTTGTCGAAAAGCTTCTGGCTGGCTGCAAGAGACCTGTTTTCCTATTCAGATTTTGTTTGGAGAATCTCCCTAGTATTTTAAATTCTGGCGATGTTAATTCCAAATGTTAAGCGTATTCAGCAGTGTGACTGCTCACAGAGATAGCGGAGTGATCTGCATTACCAGCTACTTAGTAGGCAGAAATGCTGCTTGTCAAATAAAAGTCTGTCCTCACAGACGTCTGAGGTGTTTAAGTCAGCTGGCAATGCCTCAACAAGCTTTCTTTACAAGTGCAGAAGGGCCTTCAAACCCCCCCCCCCCCTTCACAAGTGCTTTAAAGGGACATTCTCAGCTGCACACAACACAAGTGCTCAAGAGGAAATGAAGCTCCTTTGGGAACAGAAATGTATTTTACATAAATATTCAGTCTCTTGTTTTGTTGCATCTCAATCTGTTTAGATATCTATAGGTATGCAACAACTGCCATTTAATAGGATGCTACTCAAACAACAACTTCAATCATCAGCATCAAGTTCTCACCCTCCGGGCTACTGCATGTCATTACTAGTAAGAGGGGTTTCCTAACACAGTGATGGAGCAACAGTAAGAGCTGAATCATAAAACATCCACCCAGCCATACGCTAAGCAGATGCCATTTGCAAGACACTAGATAGAACCAAGGAGCATTGTAATTTCCTATGCTCCTTGGCCTTATCTAGTGGTGAGAATGCCTTGAGAATGGCATTGGCCAGGCTCCATTTTGAGCACCTCAAATGGACTGTCAACATAAAAACATATACCCCCCAAATAAATGAAACCTCGAAATATGATCCCCTGAAACAAAATGCATTTTATTAAAAGGTAAGTTAAAAGGAACAGCAACTAAAAGAGACCAGCCTTTTTATCTTATCACTTAGTTTAGTTTTTGTTAGAGCACCTTTGTTTCATTTATCCAGCGCGGAATCAACAAACACATAACTAAAAGAGACCGCTTACCTTAAAATCAGCCATAAAATAAAATGAAAGACAAAAAAAAAGCACCAGTAAAAAGAACAAAAAAAAAAGCCAGAAGCAAAGGGATTGATTTCCCAAAGAGCTAGCAATCAGTATTAAACTACAGCTTCTTAAACGACCCTAATATCTCTCTCTCTCTATGCTGTTTGTTGGCTTTCTCTATGCTTTCCCTGCAACAGCTTCCAAATCACTGGCACTATGGCTGCTCTGTGACCTTTCCCTTTCATAATTAGGGCACTGGTTTAACCAAAATCCCCCTACTGGCCCTTCTAAGCCTCATGGTTTTACTTCAAACTTAGAGTAGCAGTGAAACTGAACTTCATCCCTAATGCCCAAGGCTTGCTCTCTTGCTCACTCTGCTGTGGAAGCCCACTGCTGTGTGAAAAGGACGAATGCTGA
>NW_017306270.1:1519627-1541411 GCF_000935625.1 Nanorana parkeri
AACCACCTCCAGCTGCCTCATTATATGGATGGCGATCTAATAGAACACTAAAACGGTACATGTGCTGCCAGTTTGTTTTGGAGACCACTTTAAGGGACACTCTCTTAGTCAGGAATTGACCCGAGTTTAGTTAATGGTCCAGAGGAGCAGATGTTTTGTTCTTTTATGCAATGGACTTCGCATGCAAAGCCCTTCTGCATTGAAAACTTTGTTTGTTTGCTGCATCACTGAATAAGTGCAGTGCAAACCTGCTTGGAGTGATCTCAGGTGTCTCTGTCCCAAAATAGATAAATACTACTACTAATATATATATTAACCTCACACGGGTTCTTTAGCATCTCATGGCAGCACATGCCCATCCAGCCTCCTGGCTTTGCATTTTGCAGCACCGCTGCTCCGGGTTCAGGCCGCTGTCTGTACCTCCAGACAGTCACTGTTGTGTGCTAACCTGCACACTGGGTTTTTTCCCCAATCTGCAGCACCCTGCTGCTTGGGACTCCACTCTGACTCCTGGGTGGAGTTTTCCTGTCTCCCAGGGGGAGCTTTCCTGTCTTCCAGGTGGAGCCTTGAACCCTTCCCAACACCTTTAGTTTAAAGGCTGTGCACACCTGTGCCATCAGCATGCGCTGGCCACTCAAATTCTGGACACAGGAAAGGTGATAACACAGTGGCATTGCCACACACTGCCACATAATAATAATAATATATATATATATATATATATACATATATATATTTTATTTTTATTTTTATTTTTTATGTGTGTGTGTGCACTCAAACAATGAAATACAATGAAGATTAGTTAATTTACTAGTAAAAAATAATAATGATAAAAATCTCAAGTCTTTAAAATGTATTGCTAAGTGGAAAGTGAACTGATGTCAAGACTGCAAGTCCAGCCCCGGCTCTACATTAAGATTTGCTTCTCTAACTTCTTTTGACTGCATTATTTATTTGTCTCTGACAGGCAAAAAACACAAAAAAATTACAACCGCCTACAAAATTGCTGTATATTCCTCTACTCTGCAGATAGTGTAAAGGAGACATCTATCAGATACACTATCAGCCCAGTGTGTAAATGTTGCATTGTTAATCAGAAAGTAATCACAGATTTCTTGCTGGCAGTATGAAATCTTTATTTTTTCACCTGTCGGTGTATTATTTATTGCGCACATTCCCCTGAGCAGTATGCTCGGGTTTTTTACAAAAGAACCAAACTGGATGTGATATGCACAGTCTGTTAAGAATTATCATTACATGAATGGGTAACTGATTACTTGAATGATTTAAAAAAAGAAAAAGGCATTGATCCCTGCAACTCTCCACATCACAGAGCTTTGTCGTGGCACAAAATGCCCAGATTGATAGTCCAGTGACTTTTATATTTTCGATTCCCTCGTCTCTCATCTGTTTCTGTGTCACTGCTACAGTATGGGGGTCTGTGGATGAACCACCAGCCAATTAAAGAGATTTTTATGAAGGCATTGATCCCTGTCTGCTGTGTCCTGCCTTCCATTATGTGGCAAATGATTTGGAAATGCCATTTAGCAATGACAGGCGACTCGAGTTCTTTTACATGGTATATTGAGGGCAGCATAACAATTTGTGAACAGCCTTTGTGCATACACATGAGCACTTAACCCTTAGTTTCAATGCCTTGGCTAGAGAATTAAAACCACCCTGAGATACAAAGGATTACCTTTGTGTCTGAACACCAAAGACGTGCACTAAACAAGCGATTTTCATGTTGTCCCTGTGAACCTCTTTCCCATTTAAATATCCAGTCAACTGGAGGGGATTATCTCTTTGGAACCTTTTAATTTCTCCACCATCCCACCAAAACACAGGAGAGACAGGACCAAAAACGGAAACTAAGGTCCGTGGACTTGCAATTTCAACCTCTTCCGTTCCATTTAATTGCTTTTTAAAATGTTATTATTTTTTTGCCAATCTCTTTATTTTAATGAACATGTCCCAAGTGGGCAAACTTTGGTTTATTTTTTACTTCCATTCTGTTCCATTGCGTTGACATTTGCTTTTGCTTTTGACGTGTTGCGTTAGATTGCACTGAAATTTTTTTAGAGCATGCTGGGATTTTTTAATCGCACTTCATAAGGATGCAACAGATCACAGTGGTGTGAACTGGGCCCATTTACACCTATACATTTTCTGAGCTACCTTCCATTGGCATCAGTTGACCCCTGTAAAAAACAGATACTGACAAAGTTGTTTTGAATGCGGCCTAAAAATTATTTACAAAATTGCATAAAGAGCCGTTATGCCAAGCAGTGAATTTGGAATTACGGTAATTTACAAAATCTGTTTGCAGTTGGTAAGTGCTTCGAAGATGCTCTTGTTTCTTTGATCCCCATTTTGAAAGCTGGAGCTACTCCAGAGACAGCGTCTTGGAAGTGCGTTAGTGCCAAAGCGATAAATCCACCAAAAAAGGAGTGCCAGACCAAATTCATAAAGGAGTTCAAAATAAATGATAAAACAGCAGCCAACAGGTTTTGGGGGCAAGAACCGCTCCCCCTTGATCAGCGCTTCATAATAAATATAATAGAAATTATAATTATCTAATAAAAAACAGAATAAACATCCACATATATAGTGTCTGCAACCATCAGATTAAGAACAAGGCCGTAAATATGTTTAGTGTACAAATACCAATTCCCTTCATAAATAAAAACAAAATAAATGATAATTCATGATAATATAATTAAAAAAATTTAAAAATAAACCAATGAGAAAAATATGTGGCATCTTGGTACAAATAGTACCCACTGAAGTAGGGATAGGTTTGAGTTCTTAGGGCCATGTGGGGTAGGGGATCTCTGTGAAATTTTGAAAGTTTGTTCTGTGCAAATAGAGGCAAAAACAATTATTAGTAAATGTTCTTTTCAGGTTAAAAGTTACAATTAGAAAATACAGCATTATGGCCACTAGATGGAGCCCCAGAAAGAAAGAAATATATATATATATCCTATGTTCCTCAGTTCCATCTAGTGACCATAATATGGTATTTTCTGTTACATTCGACCTGAAAAGAAAATTTACTAAAAAACATTTAGCACAGAACAAACTTTTACAGAGATGCTCAAGGTTAATGGCTCTGCGAAATGTTTATAAATAGACCCCAAAGTGTATGTAAACCCTAACTTCACTTATTTGCTCCCTTTTGTTCTATTAATAAATACCACATACAATATCATTACGATACAAAGTAATGTCTGTGAAGGTTCTCATTCATCCAGATCATGGTATATCTGTAAAAAATGTCAAGACTAACAGATTATGTGGATTGGAGCAACATTCACCATATTTATTCCCAGATAATTTTTTGTACAAGTCATTCTGAATTGAGAAAGCTGGTCGGATGACCAGTGAATCGTCTTCAAGAAAAATACAGCAAATCCAGTTGCCTTGACTTATTTTGTACAGAGATACAAAGTAATGTTGTAACTTGCAACTAGTTACCATGCCATTTCACTCTGCATCCATCTATGCTTTTCCAAAAGGCCAATAAAGGTACATGTGTTTTTTGCAAGATGACAATTTGGTACGTAGTGTACTCAACACACTGGGTGCACAGTGTATGGTGCACAAAACACCCTACAAAATCAAATTTGCTGGTGTTATTGGTTTAATGCTTTACTCAAAATTCTGCACAGACCTTGAGTCAAATTGCAGGAATTTTCCACAACAAGAGTGCCTTCAGTTGTGCATCACTTTCAAATACTAAGGGGTCTATTCACGAAGCTGCCGAGGGCAGCAAATCCCAAGGGATCCTAAAGCCTGCAGGGTTTTTGTACTCCAACATCAAGGCTGATCCATTTAATAATGGAGACACCCCCATCCCAGCTCTAAGCACCCAGGTTTACAAACATTGGTAAGGTAAACCTCAATATCTTCAGAATACAGAAAGTTAGAAGTTGTGGATAAAGTTTACAAACATCCTGTGCACAGTTCATTGGTGTCACTTTAAGCGGTATCTGTGTTGGAAACAAATGTAAGTTTGCTGGCCCAGTGTAAACATTACTCCTTGAGTAAATCACGCCCCACACATAGATATCAAGAAATTTATCTGAACACCTCGAGCTGGCAAGATTGTTTTGGGATTAGGTTTATAAATGGAAGTTCAGCCGTATAATATTTATATCTATTGATCCACCTAGCTGAATGTTCGTCCTATAAAATACGCAGGGAAAAAAAATATCTTTCCCCACAGAGCAGCACTGGGAGTTTATTTATATTCATGGCATTGATATAGTGTTTTGTTGAGTATTGATTTATTGTTACATTGCAGATATCTTATATATTATTTATATCAGATTGCATTTTATTGTTAAACCCAGCAAATGGAAAAAAAAGTACCATATTCAAGTTCATATCCCTTGACAGTTTGTTAAGCTTTCTCTGCTTATTAAACCAGGCAAAGGAAATATAGATACAAACACCCTGATCATGTAGACAAATGTTTGTGAATGTGCAAAATACCACATCAAGCAGCCATGCAGGTGGCCCCATCTGGCTGCTATGGAACAGAGCTCCTTCAATCAAGTGCTACATCTTAGACTGGAACTGAAATGTGCCCATTTGTGCAGAGGATCAAAATAAAATGTAATGTTAACAAGTAACTCCAGCTGCAGTATTTATTTAAGCTCTCACTGAATGGGGAAGGGTCACAATCATTGTGAGGTTTCAAACATTGGCTGTGATCCTGGTGGAGAGATTTCCCCCCCCAAAATCCTGACCTAGTGAAAATCTACCCATTGGGGAGAAAAGCACAAATGAACACCTTAAACTGAACTTGTGGTCAGGTTCAATTCATGGACATAGAAGTATTTACATATTTTTAAAAAGCAATACAAATGTTTTAAAACAAGCTCTCACTGGCCTGTTTAGCTGCAGGCACCATTGAGCAATTCATCTTTAAAAAAGAGGCACTCTGGTACGGCCGCATTCAGTTTCTCAAGCATCTGCTCTTTGTTTGCATTAGAAAGCAAGAAGGCTGCCAAGTCCCTCATGTGACAGACCAGAATGTTATAAGTTGCAATTTCAATCCCTCTGCTGTTATTTTGTTAGAATGAATTGATCCGCAGTGCTTACAGCTACATAGGTGACTTGTTCTAAAGCTAATGTACTGCTTGTTAGGGATAAGTAAACCATTGCATGTTCATAGCCTGGTTACAGGTTCACTATAACAGAAGATCTAACCCTCCCTTCCCCCACTGTATCCAAAAAACAAAGGGGGCTATTCACTTAGCTGCCAAAGGCAGCCAAGTGAAAAACCGAGCTGAAGTGAAGTGACCCGAACGCTGTTTGGCAAATCACTTCAGCCTTGTATGGCTGATTTCAGCCGTACATCGGCTAGAATCAGCCGTACATTGGCTGCCTTCGGTCAGAAGTGCAGAAGGAATTCAACTCAGGCGATCCAACATCTGGATCGACCGAGCTGAAGCTCCGGCAGCTCACTTGCTGCCGACGCACGCTGACCCAACAGCACGCAATGAACTCCTGCCGCATAATGAAGCATCTGACAAAATAAAAACAATTGGGCGGAGTTAGCAGTGACATCAATGTTAGCTCCTACCAACTGTTTCCTATTGGCGCCAGCTCCACCCAGTTGTTATTGTTTAATGACAGATCAGCGTCCCCAGGTCATTTGGGAACGCTGATCTGTCATTACAACTGGGCAGAGCGAGTCATGAGCTTTCATTTGCATGGAGATCGGTAGGCTTTGGGTGTCGGTTGGCTTCTCTGCCACCTTGCTGATTCATTTAGGGCATCCTGTCTCAACCAGAGCTCCATTAAACCCTGGGGTTCCTCCTGAAATTGTTAGGTGTTGCAGTGGCAAATTGATCTCCTACCCACAATGAGCACCAATGCAAAGTGGCAATTTGCCAATGACCACCAAAGTAAGGGGTTATATCTAAATGGACAACTATTGTTGGAGGACCACTAGCGTCAGGGGACACCCAAATTTTCAATACTCGGAATTGTTTTCTGTTCTGTTTCAAGAACATTACTGAACATAATTTTATGGAATGCAGCAGGCGAGTGGAAAAAAAATTATCTGTCGTGGGTCAAATACTCAAGGTATAACGTAATATTGTTTTGTAGATTTAAAACTCTCTAAACGTATAAAGCTAATAAGCCTTGAGCTGTAAGAATAATTATATTTATTAGGGGTTTCCACAGGACCTGAAACTGTTTTAAGGGTTCCTTTGGGGTAAAAAGGTTGATTTAAAGCATTCACACCATACAATAAATATAAATGCATTGCAACACATCAGCTAGACCAGTGGTTCTCAACCTGTGGATCGGGACCCCCTCGGGGGTCGAATGACGATTTGCCAGGGGTCGCCTAGTCAGAAGAAAAAAACACCATAGGAATGCATAGCTAGATTCCTATTGGCTATTTCACTTTGCAAAAGCCAATAGCACACTAGCTATTGCAACTGCCCTCTGATGCTGCCAATCAGCAGAGGGGGACCTGAAGTTCGGCACGTGGAGCTGCAAACACGCCCGAGCCCATCCCTATCAGTGACAGTACTGCGGAGTATGTACCTCATACGTTATATAGCCACACACTTTAAATCCAATTCTTCTAGTTCCAGCTGCAGAGCCCGGTCCTGTCTTTGCCTATAGCAGTGGTTCTCAACATGTGGGTCGCTGTGCAAGGTGAGAGTCCTCCTCAGCTCTCTCCTAGCGCAGCAGTGTTAGTTCTCCCGCCACAACGCCAGATGCTGCTGCAGCAGCCGCGTCATCCCTAAATGTTACCTTTGGGGGTCACCACAACTTGGCAAATATTACCAAGGGGTCCCGGCCCTAGAAAGGTTGAGAACCACTGAACTAGACAAAGGAACAGTTAAAATTAAAATGAAATAAATACACATTTCCACTACGGAAAAGAACATTGTTTTCTTCAGAATTTACAAGCATGCTAAGCACCATTAAATCAACATGTGTGGCCCTGTTGCTAATTTTCAGGATACATTCTCCACAGTTGTGCTGTCCATCCTGCTTCTTATGCATGTGTCCCATCATCATCATCAGTCACGGTTGCTTTTATTACCAGACCCAATATCGCTACACAACAAATATGTGCGTGCAGAATTTCTTCGACCCAACTAAACTCAACCCAAGCAACTACATTATATACACTGTTACTTCAGCAAAATGGCCTTATAAACCATTTTAAAGAAAACCTGTTATGTGCAAACCATTCCTTAGAGCTATTCTTTACGAAGTGGGCAGATGTGCTATAGGATAACATTTTATATAGAAGGTATACTGCATACCACCCTTGCAAAATGCTGAAGCTGGCCAAAGACTGTAGAGAGGAGTTGAAAGGTTTCAAGGCCAACAAGTCTTCCATCTCCCTTATGTTCCTAGATGCCCCCCTTTATCTTGGGGCACTCTCCAGTGATGTGAATCTGTCCCCCACCACAGAAGTTTCATAACTTGGTATTGACAATTGGATAACCATTGTTATAATTACTGTTGTATTATCATATTTATGTGAATACTATAGATCACCTCCCAATTTCCTGATAAAGCTTGTGGCGAAATGCGTAGAAGGCTGGATTCAGTACAGAAATACAATTTATGACATTATGAATATATATAAAATTGCTGAAAGTTATTACTTAAGGACATTTATATGTAAATGGGTCGTATTTAATGATGTATTTCATATGAATCTGTACAGGATTCCAGGGAGGCTGTATGTCGTTATGACTAGTGGATACATATGAATTTATTATTATCTTATATGTTGATTATGAAGTTGTTACCAATGAAAATTGGTTTTAATTATATATACAATATATGATTTTGTGTTATTTATACTGGGTCTCTTACATCCTGTAGATGACACCTTAAAAGCCCCATTTTTTTCCTAGTTTGTATTTATTCAAGGCCAACAATTTTCAGTGTATTCAGCTGATACTGTTTGTGCCAGCGCATAACAGGAAAACAACAGCAACCTGGACAAGTTAAGCTAAGTTATCCAACAGCCAATTCCCAACAGAAGATGCTGCAGGCACTCAAAGACAGGAGATTAATTTGCAAATGGCTTTAACAAGAACCTGTCATCTTATGTCTATGTGTGCCTTAAAGAAAACCTGCTAAGATCCTAATGGTATTGACAGGCTAGAACATTACAAGGATTGAGTGGTGCCTACATATAAATGCCGTCTTCAGCATTCTAGATACTCCCAAATTTTGACACTTCCTGATAATGTTGAGAATTTGCCCACCTACTCAACCAAGATCTCATTAGTCTATAAGGCTCCATGTCAAAGTGATGGGCGAATCTCCATGATTAAGCCCATTTGTGGTAAAACATGTTAGAGTGGAGCAGACCTTGAGAGGGACTAAGCGATATCTTGTTTTCATTGGAGGTATAGTTACATAGTATTTGAGGTTGAATAAAGATACAGGTCCATCAAGTTCAACCTATTGCGTGTATGTATGTGATTCTGCATGTGTATGCGTGTGTACGAGTCCCTGTGTGTTCTTGTTTCTAAGAGTACCTGTACCCCTGTATGTTACTGTCTTTGAGGAAGTTGTCCAAACGCTTTTTGAATGATTCAACACTCTCAGCTAATACTACTGCTTGTGGCAGAGAGTTCCAGACCCTAACCGCTCAAACTGAGAAGAAGCCCCTACGCCCCTTGTGGTTAAATCTTTTCTCCACCAGCTTTAGGTGGTGGCCTCTAGTTCTTGTTTTGGAGTTTATAGTAAAAAGTGTATGGCTGATGTTGCTATCCCCATTGAACACCTTGTACATCCAAATCATGCCCCCCCTTAATCTCCTCACTTCCAGCGTAAACATGTTTGGATTTAGTAGGTATGGCATCAGAAGGCTGCTCTTTGGGATTTATAGACTGATGGGCCGGTTGTGAAAATAATTTCATGTTACACTGCCCCAGGATTCGGGCACCAAGAATACTACAGAGGGCCTAAAAATGTATTTGTAGGCATGGTTAGGTACCTGCACAGTACCTGCACTGTGGCTCGTTCAAAACCAGTGGTGTAGATGTCTAGGGAGCATCATCCTCAATTCCTGTTGGGTCTACAGGACAAGAAAGTAGGACACATATGGCAAAAAACCTTACAATGGTTTTAACTATTCCCTTCTCTATTAAAAAAAATAGTTTTGGCTTCAGATACACTGTATTTTAATACCCATTGTAATGGATAATACTTTTTTTTTTCCCGAAAGTATAAGCAATCTTTATTCAGACCTAATTTTGTTTTTTCATTTACTGAAATGTGTTGACATTATATAACCACTGAGAACAAGGGTCCTAGTTATGGCATCATTATGGTTATGAGTTATGATATTCCTGATATTTTGCTGTACATGTATGACAGCCTGAAGAAGCTCTTCTGAATGCAATAACAAAAGCCAATAAAACAAAACTGAAATTAAAGAGAATAATGGGAATTTAAATCTCCATGAAAAATAGTTTCCTACAAGGCACCTAGGTTGATTTCTGGCTCGTACATATTTTTATATTCATCATGCCAGATGCTAGCTCTTTCAGGGATGACAATGAAACTTGAGTTATCTCCACCTTTAACTCCTGCTTCTAGCATTTTATGTTTATGTAAATATCATAGCCATAAACTTCAACAGCTCTTTACAGAGAAAGCAACACAATAAGAAGCCACGGAATAAGCGGGGCCGGGTCCTTCAATCATTCACTGAGCAAGCCATGAAATGGCAATGAGTCCACTAAAGCACAGGCCAAGCTCTAAAACTTCATAAAAGAGACAGCAGGTGTGGTAATTAAACCAATCTATGGTACTGCAAATTAAATACTATGCCCAGTGTGATATTAGAAGAACAGTCATATTAGAAATACACAACTAGCCACTGATTGAAGTACTTAGAGGCTGATGAAATGTATCTGTGGCCCACAGGAACCAGACACCATTATATACCAGACAACAAATATTTAGAGTTACACTTGCAGATATTAAAGACACAAATAAATGCAGTTCTGTATTAAATAATATATCATTAAATATTTATTTAAAATGCATTTTTAAAATAAATATCTGAATTGTTCTTGGTATCAGCCTCGTTCAATTCCCTGTACAGCAGCAGTCATATTGGGAGAGGGAGGGCCAGATCTGTGAGCCAGTCAGGTGTGTTGCATGCATATGTGTTGAAGAGACATATGCTGATAGAAGAGGGTACAGGTAGCATAGAGATGACCTGATCAGCTTGTGGTTTTTATTTCACTGTCAGGTCAGAGGAATGGGTGGGAAAAATGCACCAACATATTCCTTAAAAGAGAACTATGGGGTAAGTGTTTTTACCCATAGTTCTCTTAAGGGTCACAGGAGGGCATATACTAGCGTCCTCCCATCACCCAAAGCTCAGTATATCGTGAGCTACAGCTCAAGGTATAATGAGACCACCGCAGCCGGGACGGATCGCGACATTACTGGTGGATCGGAGCAGGGAAGGGGGGAATCCCTACAGGGAGCCGTGACTGACAGTCACGGCTCTCTGAAGGGAAATGATCGAGAAGTGAGCGAGCGACGGTATGAGTTCGCTCACTTGCTGATCTATTGAGACAGTTTCATTGTCACAGGTCGGCTCGCACTATGAAGATGAGGGATTTTCACTGACCTCATAGTTCTCCTTTAAATGCATCTAAACCCCAAACCAAAAATGTTATATATTGCAGCTACAGTCCTTAGATGTAGTTCAGGGATGTCCCCATATTGAGGCATCTCACTGTGGATTGGCAGCATGTGCGACTTAGAGCACCCCCAATCTGGCTGACAGCTCAGCTGCCTGCTGCCTCCCACACAGCGGGCTGACAGCTTGACCGCCTCCTACTCGGCCGTCTGTCTCCTCCCTTCTGGTTGGCAATTTGGCCCCCTTCTCCTGGGCAACTGAGGCAGCGAAAAAGGTAGAGACGGTCCTGGCTGCATTAAATTGCTTTTGTAAGCTTGTTCCCATTCATTTTTATCTGTGTGTCTTCAGCATTCTAGATACTCCCAAATTTTGACACTTCCTGATAATGTTGAGAATCTGCCCACCTACTCAACCAAGATCTCATTAGTCTATAAGGCTGCATGCCAAAGAGATGGGCAAATCCCCATGATTAAGCCCATTTGTGGTAAAACATGTTAGAGCGGAGCAGACCTTGAGAGGAACTAAGCGATTTCTTCTTGGAGTAAAAAAAAAAGTTGTTTTCATTGGAGGTATAGTTACATAGTTACATAGTATTTGAGGTTGAATAAAGATACAGGTCCATCAGGTTCAACCTATTGCGTGTATGTATGTGATTCTGCATGTGTATTCGTGTGTACAAGTCCATGTGTGTTCTTGTTTCCAAGAGTACCTGTACCCCTGTATGTTACTGTCTTTGAGGAAGATGTCCAAATGCTTTTTGAATGATTCAACACTCTCAGCTGATACTACTGCTTGTGGCAGCGAGTTCCAGACCCTAACCACTCTAACTGAGAAGAAGCCCCTACGTCCCTTGTGCTGAAATCTTTTCTCCACCAGTTTTAGGTGGTAGCCTCTAGTTCTTGTTATTGAGTTGCTATCCCCATTGAACATCTTGTACATCCAAATCATGTCCCCCCTTCATCTCCTTACTTCCAGCGTGAACATGTTTGGATTTTATCTGGTGATCCTTCGAATAACACACTTCCTGTCACTTTATGGCTACACTTATTTCTTCACTGTATCTATGGAGGAAGACATGGTTTTCACACAGGCCGGACTACAAATATGTCTGCCTTTGTTCATGTTCATTACATGGTGGATTGATGGGACTGATAATTAACACAAGAAAGGTGAGGATGAAGGACGTTTGTGCTTTATGTAGAAAAAAACTATTGCAGCCACCATATATAAGGACTGGTAAGCTGAATTTGGGTTTGGATATGCATTAACTGTAAGTGGTATCTCCTCCCTGGCTGTGTGAGAAAACTGTGTTACTCCAAGGATTGGATGAATGGAAATACAAATCATTCAGTAGGTAAAACTTATATATATTACATCTCTGTATTTAGTTGTTTGCCCAGAGTTCAGCTTTCAATTATAACAGTAAATAAGAAATTATTTGTGTTCTTCTTATCTAAACACATCACAAGGGCACACAAATCAACATTTTGCATAAAGTGAGGGAGGGTTTTAACCCCGTCAGGTTCTTTTTGGCATTTTTGTCCCATTGGAGAGCTTTCTTTTCACTTCCTGTCTGAGAGCCTCAACTGGAAGTAAGAGAAAATCAATCCAAAGTGAGTGAAATACCTTGTGTCCCGATTGGAGGATTTCCCATCCATTACTGTTCTGGTGACAACCCAGAATTTGGGATTTCCTTTTACTTTCAGTGGTAACAGTCACCAGGACAAATAAATCAAATAAGCTTTTTTCCTTGTATACCTTATATTTTTTTTCTCCCCATTCTTCTCATGGTGGCCATTTTCACTAAGGGCAGATTAATCCATCTCCCTTTACTTCCTGGAACTCTGGATTTGCCTTCTGGAACATGTGACAGTGCACATCATCTGCAAAAATATGCTTTCCCTCAAGATCTCAGGAGATTTTTCAATTTACTGGTGAGATTTTCCAGGAAGGCACTGGTGATGTAGCCTTCCTTGGATGCACCTGTGAGGCTAGGGCTACATCACCAGTGCCACACTCCAGAAATTGGAAAAACACAAAGCACAACATGTTTAATCAATAAATGTAAGATTATTTCATTTCAGCATTTAGAGCCACATGCTAATGTGACTTTTAGTAAAAGGGAGTAAAGGTCCAATGCAAGACAACCCTTGTATTTAGAATGGGTTGCCAATGCAGTGCAATGAAAGAAAAACTGATCCTGCATTGAGGGTCCATTGGCACTCACTGTATGTATGCAGTTTGGTGTCTTTCTAAATAAGCTAGAAGCGAGTGGCTGACACAGGTAAATTTGCCAACTTTTATTTTTATGTTGGGGCATATATCTACTCCTTACTAGCAGTAATCCAGCGCAGACTCCTTGGGCCCACACAGACTTTCGTGCATGTGCTCCCGGCTGCCTGGCTGCTTCCATTCAGTGTCAACAGTGCTCTCCAACTCTCCCTTCCAACGATCTATACTGCGCATGTTCCTGCCCACACTTCTTCCTTCACAGCATTTGGGAGCCGGAACTTCTGCAACTTGAGCGAGTGGCTGACACAGGTAAATTTGCCAACTTTTATTTTTATGTTGGGGCATATATCTACTCCTTACTAGCAGTAGATATATGTCCACAAAAATACTGTATTTCTATTTTAATACAACGCATAGGTGTAAGGAAAGCCATACACACCTTCTAACTGTCCCACATTTGGAGGAACTGTCCCTCATTTGGAACCAAATCTCTCTGTCCCCTGTCCTTCTCAAATGTCACTCTTTTTGGTCTGATATCTATGAAAAGATTTTACTTAATTACCAAAGCTGTTATTCTGCACTAAAACCTTTATCTTATCCCATAATTATCTTTTTTGTAATTTGGAAAAGCCAGTATAAAGGAAAAAGTAAGAGTGAAAAAAAAAACAAAGTTGGGGTTATCTAATCATTTTTGGCATATCCTGTACATTTCTAATGGTCCACATAACTGGGGTCTGCCGGGGTGCATCCATTGCCTCAATACATTGCGCTGTATGGTGTCCCACTGTCATCTCCGAAAGCTGGCAGGTATGAACACATACTTGCATACAAATTTTGACTCTTATAGTCCCTGACTATAAACAAAAGCTCAAATGTCTCATTCATACAATGGTCTTTCGGTTTCAATAACCTTCTTGAAGAAAGACATTTACAACCACAGCAGGATCTACGTGGGAAAATAAAACAAACAGAAGCAAATACAGGCTTCGTTGTAAGTGTGAAAATGCAGGCTACAGGAGCTAGACAAATAAGTTGTATTCTAACAAAATAAGTGGAATAATCTGGGAGCGTTCCACTTTTCTCTTAAAAATAAATAAAAAAGAATCAGGAGGAAATAAGGAGCAAAAAAGGGGGACCGAAGGAAATGGAAGAAAGAGGGAGCAGATAAGCAGTGGGCTCCCTGAGTTTGGATGATAAAGGCTTCTATAACCAGGTTGTAAAAAATAATAACTCTCCGGGTTTATTGTCAGAAGTGCAAATTGAATCCGTGGACTCCCGATTTGCTATAGAAGTCCATAAAAATGCTGCTGAGTTCCTCATTGATCATAAACCCATCGAAACTGCATCCGATGTCAGCAAAGGCCACTGATTGTCACTTCCAAGGTTTTGCCATTCATTGTTCTCAAAAACTAAGTTAATTTTCCCCATTTCAAGGGTCTTGGTAAATGTGAGCCTGAAATGAGAAGGTCATTTCTTTTTTACTTTTCTTTTAAGTTTATATATTTGCTGAGATTATTTGCTTTTACAAATAAACATTGAATGCAGCAATGACACTGGTGTGACAGAGTATCACTCTAATTGTACTTCTATGGGGGTCCCTCTAAACAGAGAAGGCACGGAGGGGGATGAGCCACTGCACTGATTGATTCCATTCCAGGTATAAATTTGACCCTGAACTATAAAACTGGTTTATTAAAGCAAAACAGTTAACACTGAGCTGAACTTTTGGTTTAAAGCTGAACTCCAGGCTAAGCAAATATTGTCTAAATACAAGGGTCATGGGTATTCTTACTTTGATCTTGCTCTTTCTGTGAAAAAGCGATCTCTCTTCAGAAGTCCGATGTGCCCCTTTGCTAAGTCAGACATGTAGCTTGGCAATCATCAACGTTCATGCTCCATGCTGACTGAAGTGCTCTAGTTTAGCTAAATGAAGAGCTCTAGCTCAGACTCATCAGGGGGTTTGTCAGACCTTTGCAGAGAGACCACTATATAGGTTGGGGTAGAGTTCCAGAACATTGGTCGTTACTTACATGTAAGCTAGGGAAAAACTCAGTTCGTTTTTTTCATTATTTCGGGATTCGGGTCTGAAATTCAATTCGGTTCGGAGTTTCGGATTCTGAAAGATTTTCATTAGCTTCGGATGAGTTTACGAATGAATATTCGTTGTGACTACCACAGAAAACCATATACATATATTAATACTAAAGCTGAAGCTCCTAGACCCAAATGGCCTTCTGGAGTCCAAATTTCCAAATAGCATTCGGGAGCTCCAGAAAGCAATACTTGTCGGGAAGCCATATACATATACATAGATAATATTAAAGCTGAGGCCTCCTGACAAAATGGCATTCGGGAACTCCCGAATGCTATTCAAAAATTCGGACTCCATTCGGGTCTTGGAGCATCAGCTTTAGTATTATGTTATATATAATTTATATTCTGTAGTATAAAATTTTGTTTTTGAACTAAATTTGGATGGTATGCAAAAGTTCAGCAATTCATATTCGGACACATTCGGATGCATTGGGATTCAGAAATTGTCAGAATTTCAGAACATTCATACGAATTTTGATTCGGAAGGAAATTAATCGCACGTTTAGGCATTACTAGACTACAGGTCTTTTACTGAGCACCCTGGGTCTTCTTTGCACTAATTGGTGCCACTGTCCCAAGCATTTCTTAGTATCTTTAGACAACAATACTTTAATCTGTACTGAACATTGGCTCTAAGATTGTTGGCATCTTAGACTCAGGGGAGGACCTAACACCGATGCAGCTATAACAATATAAATTATAACAATATACATTGTTATAATTGTTATACAATAATATTATATATTGTTATAGCTCTGATATTATACCTCAGTGCAGTGCAGAAAATACTGAGCCAGTCACACCAGTCTTTGCATCAGGGGAGCTTACACTCTAATGTCCCCCACAATCATACTCTATTATTATTATTCATAGTGTGTGACTGTGGGGGGTTATTAGAGTGTAAGCTCTCTTGCTTAAGAGATGGGGGGCCCAGTGAGATCTGGTCCTGCCCTCCCCCCTTCACATTGGAGAAGGCATGGTTGCTTCTGTGTGGGTTTGGGAACCAGGGGTGGTAGGGCCCAGAGAAAAAAATCTTGCACCAGGGCCCTGTGTTTCTTGTGTCCAACACAGCTTAGACTGTATATCCATATGATCCATCCATAAATACAGTTTTTTAGTGTAGTTTATCTACTTTTTAATTAATTTGGATTTTAAAGCAATCATCGAGTTGTTTATTGGTGCCCAGGTCTGTTAAGTTCCTACCATTACCCCTGTTCCAAAGAATCGGAGAAACTTTGGAGATCTCCTGGACATGAGCATGGGAGGAGTTGACGGGGGAGCTAGAGACATGTGAACAAGAACCTAGAACTCAACCAGAAATGACTATGGAATGCTTATTTTTTTTTCCTACACTTAAAAAATTATATAATATACAATATATTATATTATATCTATACACACACGCTCACACACACACAAAACACTACGCATCTCCTTTAGAGTGTTGAAAGACAAAAGCTTCCTACGACAAGGTGTGACAGGGGACTTACTGGAAATAAATTAACTTGAAATAAGTGAAAAAAAGTGGTGGCCTATATCCTTAAACTCATTTGACCATACAACAAAGGGAGTAGATAAATCTTAACATTCTAAAGATCACACACACATTGTGAAATGCCTCTAAAAGGGAGAGACAGACAAGAAATAAAGCATTTCCATACTAAGCCGATTGATTTCACTTAACAAAAAAAACAGCCAGTTGCTAGTTAAACATCCTGTTCCACAAAATTTACTTTTTTTTTTTGCACGCGGAATTTGTAATAGGATTGAAACCACTTCTAAGTAAGCCAATTTCACAGGCAGGCAGATATAGCAAATCCCACTGCAAGTCTTCTGGGTATTAAAATCCCTTCCTGAATTTGCACTCAATAGCTACAGTCACAGATCCGCGCTCCTAAGCCCGCCTCCTCCCTGCCATTTTTTTTTTTCTTCCTAAATACCAGAATGTTTAACCTATGTTAGAAGACTGAGCCTGCGACTTGTTTCTAATACACCCTCCTGCAGGAAGCATTCGTGCGACTTCACTAAACTGTGTTGTTTAAATCTTTATGGTAATAGTCAATGTAGATATAAATTGCGCTCTTATTTAATCTGTCCTTTTCACCCCATGCAGGGAATGAACTTATGATCTTCCTGAGTGCACATTAAAAAGAATTAGAGAACAATTAGGCCCCCGTAAACACATGGCGTTAAACGCCCCGAGAGGGTGTTCCTCACATCCACTGATTGCTCCTTAACACCAGAGCCAGGAAAGCATCGCAAAGCAGAGAAATTGTGTTATAAATGCATTATGCTGTACCGCAGCCACACTGCGTATTTACCGGGTGACAGCACTTGATATCACTGTTCACATTGGTGGACACAGTCACAGCTGGATGGCACAAGCACCAAAGGCTTTTATGCATCCAATGCAGCCATTGTTAAGTCATGAGTGATTACATACATTTATATGCATTTAAGTTTAATATTGGATTGTAAACTCACCAGCATGGCCCTCCTAACCCTCTTGTATTGAATTGTATTGCAACTGTACTGTCTCCCTTTAGCCCCCAAATCACTAGTAAACATTTTGCAGCACAAATGCCTAAGCACTACAATGCTCAACACGAGGAATCCCATTGTGTTCAATGGCCCCTGTTCACATCTGAGGATTGTGTCGAACAATAGGCCAGGGTGGGACTACTAGGACTAGCACAGTACATGGGTAGGTGGTTGGTGGGTGGTTCCCTGTACTGTACTAGGACTAGTACAGGGAATTATGATTATTAAGGGGATCTCTAAACTAATTCCTTGCAAAGAGATTCACTGAAATCTGACAGAAACAAATAATATTAACAATAAAGAGCAACTCTTCATTTTCAGAAAAACAAAACACTCCTCTCTGGGTGATCAATGCACATTGTACAGATTTTGAGAAACTTTGTTGCAGATTACTAACCTTTTCTGTTCTGAACCACAAGCTGTCTGTTTCACCATGTCCTCTCCAGACTGATCGATAAATGGGAAGGTCTTGTTCCTGAATGGGAGGGTCTGATTTCTGAATGAGAGGGTCTGATTCCTGAATGAAAGGGTCAGATTCATTGTAACCACCTGGTGGACCTTCTGTGTTCTAACGAGGAAAGCTTCAGTGTTGGCATCCCTATAGAAGTAGTTAACTCTTAGGTTCCCACCATGCTTTGGACCAGATCTGGTCTGTAAAATGGTGTGTAACTGACCGCAGTTCCAGTGCATCCCAGACCAGACAAAATGAGACATGCAGTATTTTTCTGGTCTCGAATGGACTGCGCTGGTGTGAACAGAGGCTAGAAATAGCATAAGGATACATTAAGATGCATTTTGGGTCCGGAAACAATCTGGTCTGGTCATGATCTGGATGTGGCGTGAATGGGCTGGGAATATCTAATCAAAAATTAAATTCTAATTGCAGGGGATGCCTAAATTTTCACTTTTATCTTAGTGCAGACTTCTGGAAAAATCTGCAGCCAATCACAGAAGCGTAAATTGACCAATGACAGACAGCACGCCTCAAGGTTGCCAAATGCCATTGAATTTTCTGAACAGTTTTTGAAAATGACAGTGGCTTCAGATTGAAATGGAAAGGGGATTTTTGATAACATTAAATTGCAATAAGCCATATTATTATTTTTTTTTACAAAATTTGAGTTTTCTATAACTCCAGCAATTGTATTTCTGGAACAAAATACAGCATGGAAAGTCAGAAAGCCGAAACTTAATAGAAAATTGTTAAAACCTTTTTTTGTTTGTTGTCTGTACCCTGTTCATTTCACTTCCTATCTCAGAAACACAACAGGTTGTGGGAGGACATCTCTCCAAAGTAAGGGTAAATCCCTCATTAGACAGATGTCAGTAGAACAAATGTCCACATTAAAAGATTTTCTCTCACTTCCTGTTCTGGCTACAACTTTAGAATTTTTGGTTTTCCACCACTTTCTGTCCCGGTGATAATGTTGACCAGGAGAAACAGAATGAGGGCAATTTATCAAAACTGAAGCAGACAAAAACTGGAGCAGATGTGCATGACAACCAATCAGCTTCTCTCTTTCATTGTCAAATCTTAACTGAACAGACTGGAGAGATGAGCTGATTGGTTTCCATGGCCAACTGCTCCAGGTTTTGTCTGCTCCAGTTTTGATAAATTCCGCCCAATGAGTCTCCCGGCTCTTCTATAAGTCTCCCCTATTTGAGTTTTACCACATCCCCGATCAATCCAAAAATTAAAAAAAAAGGAAAAAGTTTTGTTTTTTAGATACACGCTAAGGTTTCTGTTCTACTATATTCTTCCAGCGTTTGATGCAGATATATAATAGGCACACAGGTATAATGAACAACTCATCCAACTGTAAGTAGGGGAAGGTGGAGATGTCCAAAGCTGCCGAACATGCTCCTTCCGCAGGGAAAGGGAAATGCAGTTTCATTGTACGGCATTAAATAGTGAACAAGAGTTTCCATCAGCAGTCTCCTGCTCTCACGCTATACAAGACAATATCATATAATTAGAACATCAGGGAAAATAGTGTATAGTCCATCTCCTGTCACTGCATTTCTTTTCCTACACATAGCAGCCCAAAGCTATGAAAGAGGACAGACGTGGGTTACAAGCATCTTGCTTGGTGGACAGAGTTCTAAAAGCTTTACTCGCATATTCAGAAACCTCTGGTGTAATGATGGATGTAATATCCTCACAGGCACCGAAAGCCTTTTTGTTCAAGTTTACAGTAAAAAGTTATTTGTGTTCTACCATTTACACTTTCATAACTTCTTCAGGAAAATGACAGTCAGAGTCTGATTGGTTCCTATGGGTCAGACCTTTGCATCCAACACTTTTAAAGTTGATCCATAAGATGCTGAAACATTGTTATTTCTAGTAGACGTTCACTCTGAAAAGTAATTCATTCTGAAATATAATTTCTCTGTAAGGCTGCCTCTTGATTGTCGGGAGATTAATTGAACCTTTTGAATATTCTGTAGTCAAGCACCTTGTGATGGCTCTCCATTAATACTTAAAGCCCATCTCTGGGAAAACCAAGAAAAACAAAAAAAATGCCCTTGCAGTGCAAGGGTTAAGTGCTGATCTATGCCTACACGGCAGCTTTGGACATCTCCACCTTCCCCTACCTCCAGGCTGCTAGACCGCTTCCCGCAGTCTCTCCCACTTTAATTTTCGGTGATGTGGGGGCTGCTAATGTCATCATGTCTAATGCAGGTTCCATAGACCTGCATTAAATGCGAGGAACATTCCAAAAGCTAAAGTAGAGGGGGAAAGAGGGGAACATTGACCACTGGGGCAACGGGGATTATGTAAGTCTAGGCCCTTTGCTCCAGTCCCCTAGGTATACATGAGCACTTAAAGGAGAACTATGAGGTGAGTGATTTCTACTCATCCTCATAGTTAGAGCCGACCTGTGATAAAGAAACTGTGACAGGTCGGCTCTATTGATCGGGAAGTGAGCAAAAACATGCAGCCGATCCGCTCACTTCCCAATCATCTCCCTGCAGTGAGCGGTGACTTTCAGTCAGTGTCATCGCTTCCTGCAGGGATTCCCCCTCCCCTCTCTGATCCTCCAGCGCTGAGTGGAGGAACGGACGGGGAAGGGGGTGGGCACAGCTGGCTCTCCCTCTAGATCCACTCACCCAGCTGGGTGGATCACGACAGTATTGTCGTGATCCATTCCGGCTGTGGTGCTCCCAGTATATTGCGGGCAACAGCCCGCAATATACTGAGCTTTGGGTCACGGGAGGAGGTTAGTATATGTCCTCCCGTGACCCTAAAGAGAACTATGGGGAAAAACACTTACCCCATAGTTCTCTTTTAACCCTTGCAGTGCAGAGACGGCCACACTGCATGGGAAGTTTTTTGTTTTTGTTTGCCAGATATGGGCTTTAAATCTAATTGTCGTATACACAAAGGACATATATGGCCCCGTGAAGCACTGGGCACTACAAAGACTTAACCAAAAGTCATATGGGTTTATTTTATTTAAATATGCAGCACCTTTGCAACCTTAGCAGTGTCCTCTCAGGCTTTACTATTCTCTCCATATTTATAAGGATGGAGAATCTTCTACGCAAAATGCTTTTTATCCAAAAGATTTTGCTCAACTCTGAAATGGCATACAATTGATCTTGTAACCATAAAGGATGAGTAAAGTGATAAAATGCAAAGACAAATTACTCTGCACAGCTTAAAAAACATATTTTTATGTTTTAATATATAACAATACATACAAACACTCATTACACACACACATATGCCACTGGTATTAGTATCAGTACACCATGCAGGAGACCGGGAACAGTCCAAACAGGTTTGTCCTGTACTTTCATAAAGCAAGGCAGAAAACAAACACAGTTGGATACAGTAGGGTTTGTAGATCAAGTCCATAGCATAAAATAAAACATCTGCTCCTCTGAGCCAGTAACTAAACTCCAACAGGTTTCTCAAAGTACAAGAACAACTCTTGTTTTATGCTATGCTATGTCTGTCAGCTCATCCTGGAAGTGGCAGGAGCAGAGTGAGCAGTGAAGGGAGACTCGTAGCTGTGGGTAGATGGAAGAGAGATGACATATCATAAATCTGTCTGACGCCGGGGTGTGAAGGTCCACAGGAGGAGAGGGGTGGGGCGTCTCTGGCGCAGGTGTTCTTTTAGTCCAAGATTGTTTTGTAGCACAAGCCCTGCACAAGAGCAGGAACAGGACCCCTATCCCGAGGTCACCCCCATCTGCCTGATGTCGGTACTTGTGCACTGGTTGGGACATTGCGTCGGGACTTGT
>NW_017306270.1:1541423-1562478 GCF_000935625.1 Nanorana parkeri
GAGTCTCTGCCAGAGACATATGCAACATTTTGCAAACTTCCTTCTGGGATATGTGATGTAGACATCTCAGAAGGCAGCAGGGAGTTTTCTATGTCATTCTAGACTAGGTGACGATTCAGGCGAATGCATACAATATAAAATAAAGTTATTTATAGTTAAGAACTCATTTCTGCAATTGTGTAAGGGAACAGGGCTGGTGAGAGGATGTCTGGGAAAGGTGTTATGGGTGAAGGTCCTCCTTAATGCCGTAATGGACATCCAATTGTGGCCATGCAAATGTTTAGATTATATGACCGTACATGTTTAGGCTATAGAGAGTGGGTAAGGAGGAGGGCTGTAGACATCTCTCAGTGCCAGCCTTATTAGGGGTAACAATAGTGATTACAATCAATCCTGACTGCATGTCTACTGTGCTTTAGATTGTCCCATGATTGGCAGCAGGCCTCAAAGTGCAACTGAAGCCAACACTTTTTTTTAGTTTTGGATACAGTGGAGAGAGATTAGAACCCCTGTCGAGTTTTTTTATTGCTTTTTGCATCCCCTTTAGAGAGATTCACCCTCTCTATTTGTGCTGGTGACCATTATCACTGAAATAAAAGTGAAAGAAAATCCCAAATTTTGGGATGTCATCAGAACAGGGACAGATGGGAAATCTTCCAATGTGGTGACCCTGCAGACCACCGGGGATTTCCCTCTCTTTAGAAGGATTTCCTCTTACTTGTTGTGGCTATAAGACAGGAAGTAAAGGGAAATCTCACTAATGGGACACAGAAGGAAAGTTGACACGGGTTATAACCCACCCTTACTCTATCCAAAACTTAAAAAAACAAAATTAACTTTAGTTCTACTTTATGTATATGATCGAACATCATCTGGCCAGTTTTAGAAGCAGAGTGCTTAGCAGAGTTCTTTTATAACAATAATGGAGTGATTTATCCTTCCTAAGATATGCATTTATAGTTTTGTAGATATTTAAAGTAAACAATTGTTATTACTGATATTAATGTACAATGATATCAATGATCCCACGGCTACCGGAATCTGACATAATCTGATATTACATTAAGTGCCTGAATAAATGAAGCCCACCAGAGGAATATAATAACAGACACGGGGAGCCCCAGTACTGAACCATCCATCTCTAGAGAAAATATGCATTTGTAGAAATACATTTCCAGCAATAGATATAAATGTGTTGACAGGCCACAGCAACCTGCTCAAGGCACCAGCGTGACTCACTGTGTGATTGACTTACTCTGTCAGGCCACAGTGGCCTGTGTAGATACATCCAGCAGAATAATTACAGGCTATCCCATTACTCTCCATTTGCTTACATGTTCCCTGGCAATGCTTGTGTCATGCGAGTCATCTGCTCTTGTAACAACTGTTGCATAGGTTCTTTACTTAAGTGCCATTATAAGGGAAACTGTAATTGCTTAGATCCTAATTCGTTATCTATGTTAAAGTTACATTGAAGGCAAATCACCCCCCCATGCTAGTGCAAATTATGCCTCTTGATCCGATCCTCTTCCCAGTAGTTTTCAGGATTCCCTCCAGCGCTGGTGCCGGTCTCTGATCCAGCGCTGGCGCCTCTCTTCCTGGCGCTTCCTAATATTTATTATAGATCTTTATATAGTGCCATCAATTTAGGACCCATTCGCAAATGCAACTGGGGCCATTTGGGTAAATCTCATTAATTGCCCCGTGACTGTCAGTCATTTTGGTGTCACACCTCCAACGGTGTCACCCGGGTGCGGGCCCCACCCCTCTTGTGACGCCACTGGTTGGGGCCAAATGTCTGGCAGCAGGACTTACAACAAACTAAAACCAGTATCAGAGGGGGGCACAGAATAGTCTTGTTTTGGCTAACAAAGTGAATAGCAGGCACCCTGTGACGTCAGGAACCTGTGGTGCATAATCTTTATAAGAACATTTATTTTTAAAAGTTTTAAATGGATGACAGGTTCCTTTCCAATAACTTATAATGGCCCCATTTATCAAACTGTCTTAACTCACAGCCAGATTCAAACTTTACAATGCCAAATATAATTTTAAAGCAATACAGACAATTCTTATGAGAGTTAAAAACAGCCTCTACAAGCATAGTTGATAAGTCCCAAAATATGCACACAGAGTCCAGGAGCTTCTTCTGTGGGAAGGGTCCACAACTCCCAAAACACTGATTAGAAATAGCGAGGCAGTAGGAGCTAAACTGATAAGTGGATTAATTCATTTATTAACATATAGAATATATGGCTGCACATTAGGATTACTTTATTATTTACATATATTATACATGGCTATATATCAGGTATTGGTACCCTCAAGAGAGGCTATTGCTTGAATGTGCTTCTGAAAGGTGGTAACATATTTAAATGGCATTGATTTCATTACCGTTTCAACTCATCTAGTCTTTACAGGGAAAGTTGACATCAACTTTCCCTGTAAAAGTTTACTTCAAAAGGATGATCTCACCTTAATTAGCTTGAAAACTAGTTTAAAATTGTAATTAAAGGCCTGACTTCCATGACTGCAGGGCAAAGTTCTGCCAACTGTTATTCCTCTTTGCAAGAAAAGAGCCTCAGTGGCTAAAATTACATTTATTAGAAATGAAAATGGCAACTGGTGGGGCAAAGCCCTGGAGACAGACAAAAAAGAAATCAAAAAGGAGGAAGAAAAAGGAGATTTCTATGGCTAGCAAAACTAATAGGAGGTGACCTGCTATATGCAGGTCAACAATGTTATGGCAATGAAACCTGCCATATGCAGTCCATATGTACTGTAATATGACCAGATTGTAAGGTTTCCTGGTTTGTGTCCTGTTCTAAGAAATTAGGGGATGTTAGCACAGTTTCACCTATAGCAACCTCTTCAACGGAAGTAGGTCTACATTACTTGGATGTCTACAAAACCTATGGTGAGATGCTATATTTGCAGAATTGGCATGCTCGCAGGCAACCCTCATAGAGAGTGTTCACATACCATGTCAGATGGCTTCAAGATGGTAAATTTCAAGGCAGATGGTGTGTGCAGGAGTGACATGGGCTAGTGGCTGGCTGGTCGCTGAGCTAGTAGTTGCCTGAGCTAAGAGCAGATATTAGCAATATCCATTATCCAGGCAAGGGTCAAGGCAGGTGGTAATAAGAAGAGAAATCCATATACAGGCAAGGGTCGGGGCAGGCAGCAAAAGTAATCCTTTTCGAGGCAAGTGTCAGGGCAAGCGACAATCAGAATAGCAATCTGTATCCAGACAAGGGTCAGAACAGGTGGCAATCAGAAGAGTAATATGTATCCAGGCAAGGATCAGTAACAAAAACAATTTAGAGGCAAGCCAAGGCAAAATCACATGCAAAGGAGCCAGGAAGCAAATACTATCACAATCCAAGAGCCAGGGGCTTGTGACATTTGAAAAAAGTGCCGCTAGCCATTGAACAGAGGAGGCTGGGCAGATGGAACCAACCGGCTGCCTACCAATAAGCACACCACCCGAGGGGAGTGGCTCTGTTAGGCAGTGGAAGTAGAGGGGGCATTGCCTAGCAACCAATGGTCATGCCAGAAAAGAGAGATCAACCAAGCGGTGGTTATGAGTGAGGTAGACAATGAGGTTAGACATCATAGGGGAGTCCCTCACGCTTCTAACGCAGTGCTACACAGCGCACATTTTAACATACAATATTCAGGTAAAACTACATGGCAGTCATTTGTCACGTATCTATGTGTTTGTTCAATGCTCAAAGACTATGCAAGTAAAAACTGATGCTTTACTTGCATGAAACGTCTTTCATGCAAGTAAAGAATATTCATTAAACATTGTCCAATAGGCTTCAATGTATAGACAGAAAACTGCTGCAATAAATAATGTTGGCACATGTACCACTAAGATTGGTATTTGGTCATTCTCTTTTGTGATACTGCTGGGAGCACTAAATCATAGGCAGCCTGGATGCCGTCTATGTCATGGTGATAAGGCCTTCATTATCATAACTATGCAATACCTGTACATTTCTGCTCAAGAAATAATTTAAAAAAAGATGGCCAGCAAGGCTAAATACTTGTGGTGACCCTCATAGCAAAATCAATACAAGCCCCACTGGATATGTAAACTGTCTTAAATAAAATCCCACTACTGAGAACCATGACATGCTATACTAAAACTGCAGAATGCGAATTATTTTATCAACAAGGTGCCAAAACCGTGTAGAGTATACATTAATGTTATACAAAACGATCTGCCATTGTCTGGAAAAATTACACAGCTGGACAGTTCTGGGTCCTTTGGTAGCTGATAGGTATTCTAAAGCTATAGTTACACCCTTGACTCTAAAAATTAAATTAGGAAAAAAAGTAACAAACTCTTTTGTAATTACACATCCTATCCATCTAAGCATCTGAACAATGCGCAGTACAGCGAGATGTAATACTGACAACATGGTTAAACCTCATCATTCAAGATCACCTGTTCATGGCCAGTTTACTACTTTAGGCGAAATTGCTCTAATACAATCCATTACTGGGCATAACAAAATGTATGTGCGAGGTATGGAAACCCATAAAGCACGGGTAATCGATTTCCATACACAAGGTAGTAAGTTCACTGGACAATCAGATATTGACAATATTGACAAAACAATAATTTGAAGACTGCAAGTAGCAGTGTCAAGCCAATCTGTTTCATAATTGCTAATCCATTTTGCAAGATTTGCCAACTGGTCAGGGTAATGTTAGGCAGATTCTCCTGATAGGGGAAAAAAGTGTGCATTACTTAACTGTTACCATCTAAATGGACACTTACTGCACTTAAAGTGATATTAAAGCCTGAAATGCCCCCCCATGCTGGTGTAAGGACTTACCTTAAATGATGCCTCTTGATCTGATCATCTTCTTCCTTCCAGTAGTTTTCAGGAGTTCCTCCAGCGCTGGCTCTGGTCTCTTCCTGTCTCATGAAGTCTGTGCGGGTGCATGCTGCCTCATCGACTTACCCTGTATCTATCCTCATCTCCCGGGTGAAGATCTCTACTGCGCATGCAACCGCACCATGATCCCTTGTGGCCACCTAAGAATCTTCAGATCGGAGCATGCGGTGGAGACACAGGTAAGTTTAAACCCCTTTGTTAACTTTTTAAAAATGTTTTTGCATATATCTCCTGCTTGCTAGAAGTAGACATATACAAAAAAATGGGAGGCTTTAATGATCGTTTAAGTGAGATCTTAGAAGCTCCATTACAAATATATTGTTAAAGTGACATTAAGCTCTATTTTTTTTCTCCTCCCCATGCTGATGTAAGGACTTACCTTAAATGATGCCTCTTGATCCAATCACCTTCTTCTTTCCAGTAGTTTTTAGGTGTCCCTCCGGCGCTGGTCTCTGATCCAATGCTGACTGCGGCGTCTGTGTCCCACGGAGTCTGTGCGCATGCATGCGGCTGGGCTGAATGTATTGACTTACCCTGTGCCTCTCCTCTTCACCCAGGCCAAAGATCTTTTGCGGCTGCCCAGAATCTTCAGATCTTCAAACAGAAGCGCGTGGCAGAGACACAGGTAAGTTTAAACCTATTTGGTAACTTTTTTATGTTTTTGCATATATCTACTGCTTACTAGCTGAACATGTTTTCTGACTGAAATTACAACTACAGGAGTTCCGTATGAGAGTCTAAAGTACCAAATCCAGATACTATGAAATGTATAATTCTCGCAAAAAACTTCCTTTCCCATTCCTGTCTGAGCCAAATCCTCTTTCATTTGTGTCTCACATGCTCCCCCTCCCAGACAGTGCAGCTCACTGTGGGAGGCTTTTAAGCAACAGAAGCAGTGCTGTCAATCCAGAAAGCAGTGGGTGTGGCTAAGTGTGACCAGATGCTAATTAACAAGCTTTGCATTTCCGAGTCCCAATGCATCCGAATGTGTCCCAATCTGATTTTCAGTTTCCGAATTTCGGATCCCCTCTGAATTTCTTCCAAAAACTAAACTGAATCGAGCATGTGATCTTTCTGGCCAATCAGATGTGTTTTTCGATTTAATGCATCCGAATGGGTCTGAACATGAATTTTCGTTACGGCAACATGGGAGCCATTTAGTATATGTTTCCCATGTTGCCGTAATTAAAATTTGTGTTCAGTATATACATGTAATACTAAAGCTGAGGCTCCCAGACCCGAATGGCATTTGGGAGCTCCTGAATGCAATTCGGAACTTTGGATCCCAAATGCCATTTGGGTCTGGAAGCCTCAACATTAGTAATATATGTATATGTATATGGCTCCCAGATCCGAATGGCACTCGGGATCTGAATTTCCACTTTGCATTCGGGAGCTCCCTAAGCAATTATGGTCTGGGAGCCATATTTATACAATATGTAACTAAAGCTGAGTCTCCCAGACCCGAATGGCATTAAGGAGCTCCCGAATGCAAAGTGGAAATTCAGATCCTGAATGCCATTCGGGTCTAAGAGATTCAGCTTTAGTATTAATATCTGTATATGGTTTTCTGTGGTAGTTGTAACGAATATTCGTAAACTTATCTGAAACTAACAAAAATTCGGACTTTGTCCAAATTTGAAACCCGAACCAAATTTAATTTCGGATCCGAATCCTGAATTCCGAAATTATGAAATATCAAAACTGAGCCAAATTTTCCTGCAGCTTACATGTCTACATGAAACTCCTAAGCGAATGAAATTGTACTGGCTAGTTATGTGATAATTAGGACAATTTATGTCTTAGAAATGCTACTCATCAAATTAACTGTACTAAAACAAAATGTTAGATTATCTTGTAGGTTAATATAATTAGTCCATGGATATTACACAGCTTGCTACCATGAAGATGTCCGTTCTGAGTCTAGAAAAGTGAAGTCACAATAAAAAAAGACAAAAATATTGAATTTTTGCAGATAATTAGCATTAGCAGATTTGAGATACAGACAGATGAAGTTGTATGCAACAAATCTCACCTTTTCCTGTAAAAGTTTACCCTGAACCCGCCCACTCCCGCCTACCGAGCCTTCGTTTTTGGCTCAACGTTTACAAGATACAAGAGTGGAGATTAACATAAAATTCAGCTGTCTAAATCTCTGGATCTATTGATCATTTTGACATACGGTTTTCTCTGAAGGTACGAGCTGTTCAAATTGTCCCCGTCTGTGACAGGTTTACGTTAAACCATAAAGCAAATCTGTCACATTAAAAGCAAGATCATAATTTTGTACCAGAGTTTAAAACAGTGCGGTGTTTGCTCCGATACGTTTTCTTATGGTAGGTCCCACCCGCTCTGCTGCCCCATTAGCTTACTGGGAAAGCACTGTGTAAGCCCCACATTGATTTGGGGATCAAAGGACTATAGATACCTACATGACACTTCTCAGGTCTGGTGAATGGCCAATCAGGAACCCTAAGCAGCATTTTGGGTAGAAGGAGAAGACATTTTTTTTTCCCCAATTCCACATTCCTCCAGGTGACTGAAGGGAAGTGGAAGGGAAGTGACTGGGAGGCAAGTATACACCGTGCATTGGCCGTTATTTAAAGCCGAACTGCAGGAAATTTTTTATAATTTACACACTGCACTGGGTGGGTAAATAATCATTCAAAAGCTGTGTGTTATGTGCAGAGGGTGGCTGCAAAGTATAAGAATCTTACCTTGCAGCATGCTGTCTCCTGCACATAAGCAGAGCTTCCGAGCATAGCAGGGAGTGAACGATGCAACCTGAGTAGTAGAATGCTCCAGTCCAATCACCTGCCCCTGTGACCTCCTCATGATTGCCTAATCACAAAATGCCTTGTATGGGGGATTTATGTCTTCATCTTTAAATCCCCCAGTCTAAAGTAAACTCACATTTAAAATACACATATGGGACCAGTTTTCCCTGCTAAATTATTTCTATTTCTTTTGATCCAGTCCCGAGTTTTAAACAGCTTTGTCAGACAGCAGAGCCAGGCTATTGACCTCGCTTTTCTCTACTGCAGTTAAGCAATACGGCTTGGAAACCTCCCTTCCCAACCCAATGATTGGAGAGTGAGGGAGAAGCAGCAGACTTGTGATCAACCCTCTACTCTTTCCCCTTGTCAGTATATGTACACACCTAATAGAACCGCTGTGCTGCTCATTTCATCCAACTTTCATCCTGGGTTCTGCTGTATGGGTAAGAGTCAGTGACGTGCTGTGCCTTCTGGGCTGGGTGAGGCATCCCCAGCCTGCCGAAGATCCGCCCCGTCCAGCAGAAGCTCTGCCCCCATACTGCTGAAGCCCCACCCCCAGCTCAGTAACCAAGCTGCGTGGGGAGGAGGAAGGGAAGAGACATGGAGGAGCCTCCCTGTCCCTCACTTACACGTCACTGCTGAGGCATCTTGATCGATGGCCTCAGTGGGTTTTTTTTTGCTTTTTTTTTTTTATTGGACAGCTTTGATTGGACATTGGACAATTCATGAACATAGAGTCCAATGAAAACATTAATCAGTTCATATTAGGTGGGAATGAACCAGCCAAAGTGTTTCAGGGGTTCAGGCACTCCCCCTTAATCAGGTCTTGGAGTGAATGAACTGAATACATAGGGCTAGCTGTTTGAGTTGCTGTTATTTAAAGAGAAACTGAACCCACTGATTTACTTGTTTCCAAAAAGAAAGCTCAAGTTAGAAATGTTCCATTAGTAATATTAAATCCTTAATCATAAATCAAACATACCAATGTAGTGTTCGGCACTGTCTTCATGTATTTTGCTTAAGAGCACATGTGCAGTATATGCTTCATTCATAGCATAGCTCTAGATTTTAAACTCCTTGTTGGCAGGGACTGATACAAAGGAATAGTATGCAACGCAGCATAATCTGGCAGCTCTCTATAAAGACCTACAATAAATAAATATGACTCTGTTCCCACTGGAGAGATGTCCATTCCCTTCCTGTCCCCATGACCCCCAGTGAGGAAGCGAGAGGAAATATGTCCACCACACAGGACAGCAATGACTGTCCCACCCTATCTAAATCAAAGCTTTGTATAGAGTTGGGCTTCAACAGCATGAACATTCCTTCGGGTCTTACAAGATCTTTAATGTCACATTATTGCCCTCTGTACTAAGCTCATTAGAGATTCCTCTGATTTCAGCTGTCATCACTATGTGACAAATTAAAGACACCCCCACCACCCATACACACACATATTGAATGTACTGCAGCAAAGTTAATTATGGCTTCAAGGAGGGCAAACATTGAAGGAAGATTATCAACAACAGTGGTGCTTGATTAAAAATAAGTACTTTTAATTAATCTTGTGTGTGTGTAAGCTCACCTGTAATAACACCTTCATTAATACCTACAGGAAGTGTGTTAACATTGCCTGCATATCTCATTGAAAAAAATGTCACAATATGCCTAGGAGACCGCATACAAATGCAAAAATGTTTTGAAAATGCTGTAATAAAACTTATATGGATATACTGTGTGTATAAGATATATCTATATATATATATGAGAGAGATATATCTATCTAGATATATATCTAGATATATATCTAGATATATATATATTATTGTAAACAATAAAAGAAATATAAAATGCTAACTTAAATGAAAACTTTGTTGGACCATACTGTAACGCTCCTAGTTTTGTTATTAGGATCTCAACGGCAGAGGTGTGTAACATTAACAGGTATACACGAGACCAGGAATGAGGTTGAGGCTAATAACGGTTATTCAGTTTGAATTCCAGGCGTCTCTCTCAGACTTTTTACGGAGAGTTAGGAATTGCTAACATCATACATCGTGTAATTACTTTAAGTGTACACTGAGTGGTTGGTAGGGTATTACTGTTGGGTAGCAGACTTTGGTGGCGTATATACGTGCATTCAGGTGAGTATGTGTATACTTGCCGTGTCCCCCCTTGTTAGTATAACAGGGTCAGCTGTATACAAGGTTGACAATCAATAAGGCACAAAAAGGTTAATTCAGGCAACACATACTATGTCATCTCAAGCAGAAGTATACCGAGTGGAGTAATGGATGAGGACAGGCATGGATAACATGGCAAGTATTCTATCAGCAGCACATAGCATAAGGTATTTACTGAGTGTATACAAGAATCACATTCAAGTTCCCATATGTCAGTTGCTGAGTTAATACAGTCAGTATTAGGCAGTCCTTGCTGACTGAGGGTACTTGCGGTGTTAGAGGTCTGATTTAAGTATGTCCTTGGTGGTAGAGCCTGCTCCTGGGGAGGGGATCCAGTCCCAATAATCAGCCTGTGGGTTCCCAGTGGTATTGTGGCGTCTGGGCTATGTGGAGCTAGCAGGACGCACACTCCATTAGTGGAATGCCGTGCTTAGCTCCTTCCGGGTATATAACGGCTCTGGACTTGGATGGGGCGCAAGCCGCGATCATCGTCATAGTCGCATAGGCGCTGCGCTCCAGGTTGGAACGCAAGACGCCGATATATTACACATGCGGACATTTACACTTGCATACACATGAATAAAATAAACACGTATACAGTACATATACTATACAGTACAATGACCCTTATTCGTTTCAATGCAGATACATTTGACTCTGCAATAGGAATGTAAAAGAAAAGACTATTGTTGAGTTGTACAGAACATTGCACACTTTGCAATAATCTTCACACAATGCAGAAAAAAAAGAAAGAGAAATATTAAGTCTAACATAACGCATTTCCATTACCTACACAAATGTCAAAGTTCAAACCTTAATGACATGACTGTTTATGTACTCTGAGACACAAGGTCTAGAACAGTCATGTCTTATATCGTACCAAAGCTGAATCATAGCAAAAAGGTATCAATATAAACAACCATTGCTCAAATTTAATGAAGTCTGAGATTGCTACGCTGAAGCTTTTCAGGCACAAATAATAATTTATATATTTATATATTATATATAGTTAACTTCACTTTTTGTATTATCATTTTTGATCATTTTTTGAATGTTTATTATATTTGTTGAAATTCCTTTTAAATCTGGCTTCCTGATATGACTACTGTCCATATGTACATCATACCATAGACATTTGCGTATTTTTAAGAGTGTTGGGTAATAAACAAACTCTTTATATCCATATAAGTCATTTCTATATTTTAGCTTGCAGTTTTACTTTTAATAAGACCTGATGCACAAGAAATTTGCAAACATGTGATCACTTGATGATTCAATGCTGCCGTTTCAAAGCATAGCAAGAGTAATAATCTCTCTAAAGTAAATCGCTTTGGACCTCAATAGTAGCAGAAGATTAATCACTCTGCAATCATTCATTTATGAGTGACTGTTTGGCAATTTTTTACATTTCCAGAATCGGACCGGAACACACCATATGCAGTGTGTTCCGGTCCGATTCTGTCCGGAACGCACTGCATCGCATTGCAGCCGGCTCACTTTTTTGCCGGGCAGGAGGGGGCATAGCGTGCCATTGAAGTGAATGGCACCGTAGCCACGCCCTCCGGCCACAATGCTATCGCCCGCACGGGATCGAAAGGCACATTGTGCCTGCAGTGTGGTCCGGTGCGATCAAAATAGTGCTTGCAGCATTTTCATCGCACCGTGCTGGCGATCGCATTGCGGCCGGAGGGCGTGGCTACGATCCCACTTTATTGGCCCGCCACGCCCCATCCGGCCCGGCAAAAAAGTGAGCCAGCCACAATGCGATGCAGTGCGTTCTGACCAGAATCGGACAGGAACGCACTGCATATGGTGTGGACTAACCCTAATAGTCATACTTGTACATCAGAGTCCTCCCTTTCACATTAGGAGACCCTTTTCAAATCAGAAGCACCCCTTCACATCAGAGTCCATCTTTCACATCAGAGGCATGATGCGGTGTGAAAATTTTGAGGCACCCCTGAGGAAGCCAGAATGCACACTTGTGTGTCAAGGCACCCTGATTGAGAAAGGCTACTCTACAGTGTACTGGCAGGGTACAGGCTTTTCTACTCAGGCTGTAGCTGATTTCTAAGGAAAATGAACTGTAAGCCTTTAAGACTTTTTTTTTTAAATAAAAATTCAGTTGGTCTCTGAAACACTCGTATTTTCATTTAGCAACAATGCTGGCAAAAACTAGGAGCACATCCCAGTGGTGGAGCAGCCTCACAAAACACTGCATCAGTTGGTGAAAACAGTCAATAATAACACGCACAAATCTACAACGCTTCCTACTCCCCGTAGGTCCTGATAAAGAGTAAAGAGCTGATCCAATTCAAAATGCATTGAGGTGAAGACAGGCACCTGATTCTCTGCAGTATGGGGCTGCATGTGCTCAGAGATGTACGGAAACGTTGTTTACCTGGGTTGGTATATTAAACACACTGCACATTCACATGTGGATTTAATGCTATTGGAATGTAACTTTCTACATGTTTAAATCGTTTTGAATGCTACCTTATTGGGAGTGATTTCTGTTTATGTTGCTGCTCAACGACGTAGGAAGAAAATGGAAGAAGAATCAGAGGCAAAAGTGAGACTTGGTTTCCCGATGACCTTTGTGGAAGTGCTGACTTCTATCTGCTCATCACTCTCAACAACTTTCTGGATTCCCAACATTTTACAATGTTATTCACAAAACGGTGTAGAGTTTGGAGAAGGCAGGAAAAGTGAACAATCTAGGACAACATAGCTGAACTAGGAAGTGAGCTGAATTGGAGAATTTTTCCTAATCAGCTATTTTGGCCTAAATTGTTCCCTTCTCCTGCCTTCTCCAAACTCTTCACCCTTTTGTGAATAGCCCTGTTAGAAAACTTTTGGCAGGTTAAACAAGTCCCATATATGTATTTCAACGGTATGTTTTCCTGAATGCCTGGAGTTATGTAGACATCTGCAAATGTAATCTTTTACAAAATCCTCCTGTGGTAGCGCTGAATTGTGATTAGGTCTCTAGAATATTTAAAAAATAAAAAGCTGACAAGCAAACTGTTCAATTATTTCTTTAACTTTTCAAAAGCAACATATTCCTCATGGCAAAAACATTAACAGGGTACGGGTGGACCCTTGAAGAGATCTTGTACTTAGCCTGCTAGGCTTAGACGCACTCACCTATTTTGTAACACACTGGCTGCATTTGCTACAGATTTGACATTTCTCAACAAGGCATTATTTTTAAACTAGTGAGTGAAATGTGCTGGTTCGGTCTTATTCATGAAAAGCCAACAATCACCTGCCAAAGTTTTTCAAAAAAACCTCTAAAAGCTGGTCAATGTATGTTCAAGGGCGATTATTCCTGTTTGTGAGTGCTTTCTATGGGTTCTGCACTTCCATCAATCCAAAAATATGGGGGTAATTTAACAGGCAGGGCTGTTAGATTGTGAACGTCTTTGTGTGAAAGGAACTATTGCAATTGGTTTTATGGACTCTGCAAAGTGTTGACTAATAGGCAGTGCTATATAAAAAAAAAACTGGAAGAATTGCAATGATAAGTATAGAAAATCTTGACAAGACAGTGAAAAACAGAAATGTCACATTGTCAACAAATGTTCATAAAATCCCATCTATGGTGTCCAAATGTCTTATGACATTAGAGAGATGGGTTGTTGGAAAGAATGGGCACCTGAATATTGGTGGAACTGTTGATATACTTTAGAAATAAAAACTAGAGATTGCACTATAGTAATGAAAAAAAAAGTTCTACTTACCCTCTTGAAGAATTACTGCCCTTCTGTTGGTCCTAAGGGGTCCGTGGGAAGGACAGCCACTGAGTAGGCAAATCTAGAATTTGGATTTACCCAAATTGGACTTTGGACTTTGTTACATGTCTAGTGTCCTGATCTTCTGAGCATGTCTCTTGTGCTTTATAGGAGTTGCCATTGCTGATTCATTTTTAAAGTGGCACTAAGCTCAGGAGTTAAATTTTAAAGATGTAATCAAGTACCTTAACTATTATCTAAAATGTATCTTATTTGTGTACCACTCATCTGTAGATCTGTAGATCCTCAAATCATCTCTGAATTGGTGCTGCCACAGTCCTTCCTTCTGCAGGGCGGCTTCTTTTGTTTCCAATGGTCCCTGTGTGTTGCAAAGTAGTCACCGCTACATGTTTAGTTTACTCATGCGTATGGAGATTGTAGCCCATCATGGAGTGGTGGCTACATTACTGAGTTTAGTGTCACTTTAAGGTACATGACCTAGGATTGTCATTCTTACCCTTTCGTTTTCTACAATAATTACATGCATATCATATTAAGGCTGTTAAATTGCGTTGTTTACCCATATCTTCCGAAAAAAATCACTTCTACTGTCGTGGTAAACAACCTGCTTCCCTATTTATAATGGTCTGGCCATCTAGCAACTTCAGCGCAAAATTATAGCTAATTATAGATAATTTGCCTACAAACGTCAGGTGGTCATAATAATCTGGCCACTCAGTGTACATATACACACATATATGGACTTTTTAATTTTACAGTCTAGCCTTTATTTTTGCCTTGTTGAAGAAAACTGTTGAGACAAATTAGTCACTCGTAAAGGAAATAATGCAAATCTCACTGGATTCTTAATTGAAGGGGAATGAATGCTCCCCTCATACTGCGTAGCACAGACATTTGTTACATTTTGCAGCATCATTCTCCAATCAGCCAGTGAATTTCAGGCAAGGCCTTTCACTGGTGGTACAGAGAAAGAACATAAGCCCACCAACCCTATTATATTCACTGTATTACTGGATGATAATGCTGTTAATCTATTGCCTTTAGTGCTGCTCAATCTGTCTCCCTAATACTTCTCTGCAGGACTTCCTGCTGTTCATTTTAATAATAAAGTCCAAATTATTATTGCTGTGTCCAGGTAGAGGCCCAACAGTAATAATTTGGGCTTCTCTGGAAGCTGTAAAGGAACCCATCATTTGCCAGCAGCTTCTTTGGGGTGGTAGAGCTACACTCTAAAGAAAAACAGTTAATGAATTAGTGCACTTATTTTTTTTCCCCCTTTCTCTGACATAAATGACCCTACCCTCGCCCTCCGCAGATCTGTACTTACTGAGATCTGACGGCTGCTTCTCTGCTGTTTGTTGAGAGCCAGCGCTGCGAGTCTCTCCTTCCTGGCAACATCCATCTCCCTGCTCATAGACTGCTCCATAGAAGTCTATGGGGCTGTAGTGTGCAGGTGTGGCCAGCAGAGGGAGCACAATGGCCCAGGATGTAAACAGTAGAGGAACTGTGCCTGTAAGATCATGGTAAGTACAGATCTGTGGAGGGGAAGTGGGGTTTGTTAAGGTTAGGGATGGGAAAAAAAGGACAAGTGCACTTTGTTTTAAAGTGTACTTATCCATAAGGCTTTTACTTCAATTCATTGGGTTGGCAGCCTATTATGCAGTTCCCTAAAATTGTTTAGCTGTGTTCCCACGTCTTTCACTATATTATGTTCACTGGCACAGCTTACAAAGAACAGTAAAGGGAAACCTCCACTTCCATAATGGTTGGCAAGTTAGACATTCCTAGTTCATACTTCCTTTTGGCATTCTGAGGATAAGAAAGGCTGCATACAACCCGTACAACTTATACCACATCACTGGTTTCCAGCCCAAGATCCAAGGTTCTATTTGTATGGGCTCATGTTGGAGCGAAGATGTGCTCCCAGTGACAAGCACCCGGATCATTCCTTTCCTGAGCCGTGGAGAAGTGCTTCTTTTGTGTGTTCTCCTTGCAGGCGGCATACAACATCTAGCTTTTGCAATTCTTTCACATATGCCAGTTACACGTATAAACATATTACATGCTATAAGGTTTGTTTTTTTGTCTATAGTGGTACTGGATTTGTTTACATCGTCAGGCTGGATACAAAAGGTGCTTATTAGAGTTCTTCCCTAAGCATTAAATGTTTAACATGTAGTACATTTGTGTATAAAATCTTTTTAATGTCACTTACCCAGCTATTACGATTTCAAAGTCCCCATCGTTGTCCACATCAGTGATGGCCACCCCATAATTCAGCTGTGTTGGATTATTTTCATAATCTGGTAGTAGAACAGTGTTGGTGACAGCCGTGAACATGGGCTCAGAACGCTGAGCGCCACCGCAGTACAGAACAATGGACATTAGCAAGACAAGCAGCAGCATCTTTGACATCTGAAAGTAAAACATACAATATGGTCAGGTTTTATTCACTCTTAGGGCAGTGTCCAATCCAATGTAACAACATCAGCGATTCTTACAAACTGGATTTATCGAATACATCAAACAAGAAAATATTTTTTTGCACCTTCAGAACATCAAGAGAGTGTAAGAGGAAAAATGGGAAAACTGAAATTCCTCTTTATTTAACAGTTTGATGTCAGGTATGAATGTGGAACAGCTGCTCTAAACTCTACAAAAGCTATAGTGATCCACTGTTATCTTCTGTTATGAACACATACAGGGTTATTCACAAAAGGGTGTAGAGTTTGGAGAAAGCAGGAGAAGTGAACAATCTAGGACAACATCGCTGAACTGCAAAATGTCTCCAATTCAGCTCACTTTCCAGTTCAGCTATGTTGTCCTTGATTGTTCACTTCTCCTGCCTTCTCCAAACTCTTCACCCTTTGTGTGAATAACCCCCATAGAGTGCGAATATGCAATGTAAATAAAATGGTAAATATATATGTAGCCCCCCTCCCCCACATGCAAGCATTAAAAATCAGATAAGCATGCAGTCAAGATGGGATTCTGATTACTACTATTACAACAAGAACCAGTAACCTTTCAATTCCGAAACGATAAGCACAAGAGACCAATAGATAACCTTTCAAGGATAAATTGTTAGTGTTAAGGAGTTCATTTTAAGGATTATGTAATGTTAAAATGTATCGACTTTTTAGAAGTAAATTTAAAGCACAACTGCACCTAAAGAGGCACAAATAAGGCTACTATCCTTCTGCTCATTTATATGTATTTCTGCCCTTTCTATGTAACCATGTTTCACAGGGGCATTAATACACTTCTTGCCGTCTGAGGCCTGAGAAAGGGGGGGGGGGGGCAGTGTTCGTTTACGGGGAGTGTTGACAGCATACATTATCGGGCTGGCGGTACCCATTACTGGTACCTCTGTCCGGCATCCCGCCAAGTTCACTGACATCACTGGTTGCCGGGGACGCCAGCCGGAGCATCACGCTCGGCTCCTGGCAGTAAGGTCAGTGAGCTCGGTGGGACGCCGGCCAGATCATCACTGGTTGCTGAGCTTAAAAACCTGGGACGTTCTGGCCTGGAAAGTGTGCCTGCCATGCGATCCAATGAGATGCCTTATTATAGAGCCGGTCCTGATGTTTCATGTCACACCCATAAATCATAGTCCGAAAGGTAAACTTAGCCTTTAATTAAACTTTGCAAACAATACCCAATAAAATGCAAGGAAAATGAAAAAAAACATCGTATTTTCACGTGCACATGATTGGATGATGGAAGTCAGCAGGAAAATGTCCTTGCAAAGTCAACAGCCTAGTTGCTTTTAGTACATCAGCCCCAAAGAATGGACCCTCAAAGGGCTGATTGTCATTTATGAATTCTTTCTTTAAAATATATCCTCATTTTCATAAAGCTAGGCTTGTTGAGCGTTTTTCTTTTTTTAACCCACAAAAATAGCGGACTGCAATCAGTTCAAACAATGACTGACCCTAGCTATAGGAAGGGTTACAGGTCAAAGACATAAAATGACATTTGTCTCTTTTCTCCAGGTTAGATGTTGGTACGAAATAATTGCGTGCAAAAAAAGAGTCTTTGTGGCTGTCATTGCTCTATATTCCTGCAGAGCACTTTCAACTGCCTCAAAAGGTCCTCAAAGGCTAAAATATGCGGTACCAATGGTCATAATGCTAGCATCCAGGTCTCAAGTGTTTTCTGTTTATGAAATGTGCTTTTCTAATTGAGCTCTGTACCTTTCTTACAGTTGCCATGGTCACCCCCAATGTTCTGGCTCTTATAATTCATACAGTTATACCTTAGACTACCTTAGCATCAGTAGCGTGACTATGACCAACCCCAACTCCCAACTGTGGAGACTGCCTGTCACTGCAGATGTTTCTGATCATTCAAATGGAAGTGCGCTCAATGTATTCAACATGCTATTATACAAAAGTCAGAAGCAATGTCATATTTTAATGCATACGAGTGATTAGAAGACCACTGCAAAAGAAAATGATAAGAAAATTAACCTTTATTTTACTGACTTCCTCTTAAAAAAACATTCTTTTTAAATACCCCATCCTGCATTTATTCCAGAGATAATAAGATTTGAAGGGAAACTCAAGGCAGCAGCTGGAATCCTTCCAAAAATGCTAAAGCAGTCCAAGACAAAAGTAAAAATATAAATTTAGTTCCTCGGCTTATGTACGTAGTCATTGGCTAAGTTCACAGGGGCAGGGGGGTTCACAGTTCAGCAGGTTTTTAACAAGCATTGACTTGTGCTTGTTAAGCCTATAGTAAGCAAAGAGTTCAATAGTCTCCTGTAGTTAGTTAAGTGCCTGCCAAAGCTTGCTAAATGCTTTTAAAAGCTTCCACCAGCACATTCCTTAAAGTAGTATTCAACTTGTAATCTTTTTTTTTTAGTAATGAATCCAAAGCAAACACATATACATTGTCCAGCAAAGTATTACTGTAAATTTTTGCCCAGGCACTTAGTCATCATGTTTCCAAAAAGCTCCAACTCTCTCAGCTCTGCTTCCCTAAACTTCCTGTTCAGTCCAAGATCACAGGGGACAGAGCAGTCTCAAGCAACTGTTCATCTTTTAGCTTGGAGAAGGGAAGTGGGAGGAAGGAGGAGCAGTAGGGAGGGGAGCGGCTTGCCTTGCTGTGCCTGTGTGTTTGCGGAAAAGCAAACATAGCCCTTTCATGTGCACCTTACTTTAAAAGCTAGTTATGAATTGATGTGTGTTTGCTATTTGTCTCACTTGTGTATTTGTGGAGAGACAGATAGCTTACTTGCTCATACAAAGGAGGCACCATAGGACCTTACAAGGACAAGGAAAGGAGCCATCCTAAGCAGGATATCGGGACCAGTGCTCAGGGGACCAGCTGATTCTGCAGGAAACTAAAATAATTTTTAACATCAAGGAGCAGCATCCATTGTAAGTGATTTCATCAGAATTTAAAATAGCTTAAAAACCTTTTGATTTTAACACCTTTATTAAAATAGCCAAAACTCTATACTGGAAGCAAAGGGTATTTCAAAGGGCTTTAAGAAATATGTTCACCGCTTTTTAAACATGTTTACGTTCTTTAGACTAGCACCTACAAGCCAAGATTAAAGGTTTTCAGCATTTTTTGCATATATCTACTTCTAGCAAGTGGTAGATATATGAAAAAACAATTTAAAAAATACCGTTTAAAAAGGGTTTAAACTTACCTGTGTCTCCGCCGCGCGCTCCCTTCCGAACATCTGAAGAGTCTTGGGCGGCCGCAAAAGATCTTGGGGCGGGCGCATGCACCGTTCAAATCTTTGGCCGTGAGACGATGAGAGACACAAGGTAAGTCTATGGAGCAACGTGCACCCGTGGGACAGGAAGTGCTAGTTAAGACAGAGGAGTCAGCACTGGATCTGAGACCAGCACCAGCGCTGGAGGGACAGCCGAAAAACTACACTAAAGAAGAAGATGATCGGATCAAGAGGCATGATTTAAGGTAAGTTCTTACACTAACATGGGGGGGGGGGGGGGGGTTTAGCCTTTAATGTCACTTTAAAAAATACTTATGTGTATTTATTCCATCTAGGTCTGACAGCCAGTAAAGAGTTTAAACAGACTGAGAATACCTGATACTGTAGAGGCTCAGAAATTACAAACAAAGTGATTTTCAGCACTGTGGTGGAGCGCCCTGATGCTCTAAATCTGTGTTTGGATGAGCAAACATAAGCCATGGCCCAAAAGGATTTCTAACTGCATGCATTTCAGTTTTGACTACAAGGTACCGTTAAAAGACGAACAAAAACAGTCATATGACAGCTAGTAACAACATTCACAACTATGTAAGTGAAAGCCCTCACACCCACACAATTCATAAAGATATGTAACATTTACCATTGTACTTTGCAGGTTTTAATTCCATTCCGACAAGTCTCTGTTTACTCATTCACAATATGAAACAACTTCTTATAAACCAGTTTGTATTTTGTGAGCAGCCCTGGGTATGTATATGCCCAGGATATGTATATATGCCGTTCCAATACTTTGCCACTTGTATAATGCTTGTTGAGCACAATATAAATAGAGCAATGGATGACTCGATGGACTCGGTGTTGATCAATAGCAGAACTGGATGGCTACATTCCTCTTTAACCAGATTTCCCGTTCCACCTGTTCCATATACAAAAAGCACACGTATCGGTTTCAAGCCTTTTGGACGGATTATTGTTAGCTCAGGCAATTTTCTCCTCTGCCTTCTAACTAGTCCATAAATGAGCACCCTGGCCTATTAATATGAGGCTTGTTTGAACAAACTGTTGGGTCCTCCTGAATTAGGAATGTGAGGCTGAAAGGCAATATATATGGCAAAGTAAACTGAATGACTGTAGTGTGGGTGACTGATAGCATCCTTGCTTGTAAACGCCACCCCGTAGTGTCAGTAATTGTGCAATTCCAAGCTTTCATGCTTGTACACCTAGTGCCATGCTCTTGTGTCCGTGTAGGTGTAATGCAAACATGTGGCTTTGGCAAAACTAGAACAATAGACATTGGTGCAAGTACAGTATGTGCTGCCAGCAAATCTCTGTGGTGACCAATCCCAACACTACAGCTGCTGTTATCACCTTAGGTCCATTTTCAGCAAGCAGTGACAAGTGGATATATTTGCTCACCGAAGCCTTGCTCGTTTTACCGTCTAAAGAGACTTAATCACTTTTCCATTAAAGATAATTTCCAGGCAAAACCAAAAATTCCCTCATAAAAGCTGTGTATCAAAATCAGCTCATAGGCTCCATTTTTCAATGAATTCTACAAAGGGTTCAAACCACAGAATGGTGATATTCTGTGGATCTGGGAACCCCATAAGCAGGCCAGCCTAAGATATGGCCCAGGAATTCTTTATCTGCTTACAATAGTCTTTAAATGTATCCACTTCCCCATTTACCTACTGACTACAGGCATATCTTGGCTCTCCTTGACCACACCCCTGGG
>NW_017306270.1:1562491-1595826 GCF_000935625.1 Nanorana parkeri
AGGTGGTCAAACACATCTACTCCTCTACAGTTTAGTACTCTACCAATCAGGATTCTCCACAACCAATCAGGAGACCAGGGGATGCATCCAAAGCTTCATGCAGTGCTGTGCTGCACCCCTTGGATGTCTACTGTCAGCTGGCCCCCACTGATATATTCATTAGGTGGTCAAAAACATCTACTCCTCTGCAATTCAGTCCTCCACGTATGTTTCCAGGCTTTCCTACAATCAATCAGGAGATAAAGGCTTGATACAGTACTATGCTGCCCCCCTGAGTCTGGTGAGAAGGTTTACAGGTGAATTACCTGCTTACTGTATTCTTGAAAAGTATCCACCTCTCCATTCATCTACTGACTACCAAAGGTGCAATGATATCATGTATCCTGCTATCCATGACCACACCTGGGATGTCTAAGGTCCAGGGATCTCAAGTCTCCCTGATGTTCAGGGAGTCTCCCTCTATTAGATAGCGGCTCCCTGATGTCCGCGAGAGAGGCATTTTCTCCCTGAAATGTTTACTCTGAGTAAACCTTTCCGGTAAGATATCAGTGGGTACAGTTTCAGAGTGAGGCTTGCCTCCTGGAGGAAGGTCATGTGATCTCTAGAGTAGCCCCAGAACGAGGCTTGACTCTCAGAAGGAAGAAGCTACTTGCTGCACAGAGAGGGCGGACATAGACTACTATTGAGAGCAGGTACAGGCACTGCTGCAGGGTTGAGAGAGTGCTGTTAACCCTTTGTGGATAATATAGAATCAATTGTATGTCCTGGTTGTCTAGTTATAGAGAACATTTATTTCATTTGCTGACCATAGCAACTAGTCAGCTGTGTATCAGGGACTTTACTTCTCAGCTTTTTTTAAAAAAAGGTCTCGGGCTGTCTAATAAATTGTGACCTTTACACTGACAGATACTTGAACATCAATTCACAAATCTGATGTATATATAAATAAATATATAATATTATTGTATTATTGGTGTGTGTGTGTGTGTGTGTGTGTGTGTATAATTATTATTATTTCTTTTATATTCTGACGACGGCCACTGTAAAAAAAAAACAACAAAAAAACAGAAAGGGCACCTCCCTGAAATGAGATGGGAACCTCCCTGAAATAAGGTTTTGCAGGTTGGGATGTCTGAAGGTCAGCTGGCCCAACTGATATTTTAATTAGGTGGTCAAACACATCTACCCCTATGCAGTTCAGTCCTCCACCAATGTTTCCTGGCTTCTCCACAATGAACCAGGAGACCAAAGTGTTGCCTCCAAAGCTTGATGCAGTGTTATTCTGCCCCCTGAATCCTGTGAGAAGGATCATAGGTGAATAACCTCAGAGAACAGGTTCTCACCAACTAAAAGTGATCAGACCAGTTATATTTTTCTTTTCACTTAGCACAGCTGAAATGCCTTCAGGATAAGGGTTAGGAATGCAACGAGTTAATTTTCATAGCTATCTGAAGTTGTCCTTTAACCATCCTCCTGCTGTTTTTAGCATTTTACTTAATCTTCCTGGTTTTCTTCTGCTTTTTGTAGCCCTTTGTTTACATCATTACAAAAGACTGATGACATCCAAGGAATGTTTCATCTAGGGGGTATTGTATCCAACTGAAACAAAAGGAGGCTTTGGGTAATAGCAATGGCGCAGAAATAAGAAAGGAGCAATGTATTTAGCACAATTTATTGGAAATAATATAATTGTGTGCACACTGTGCTCTATTTAATGGTGAAGTAAATGAAAAAAAAAAAAAATCTTCCGTGGCTGTCTTCATTATGGGAAAATATACAGTCCTTTTAGTTCCTCTTTATTGGGCTGTAAATGTTCAGTAAAGTCTATAGACATACATTCTCCGTACAGGGTTATTACAGTGCAGCTCTGCCCCTATTAATACGAGTTGGAGATAAAGTCCCTATACACTGTATGTAGTTAAATATCATAATAATGAAAAACAGTGATATACTGCAGTCACATCATTATGAAAATCAAGAGATACAAATAGTGTTCTAAGCAACAATGAACAATTATAATGGAATTATTAATTTCTCTGAAAAAAAATGTAAAAAATCATAATTTATCATTATTTATACAGTCATTGATATAAGATTTATTCGTCTACATGCTTGCCTATTTTTTTTTGTAATAAGGAAAAAAAATATATGTAAAAATGAAGGCGGTAAAGTTTTACATACCATAGTGTTAACATAAAAGCAACAGTGAGTAAAATTGATTAATAATTTCTTATGAAAAAAAAAAAAAAGAAAGAAAAGGCTCTGCAAAAAAAGCAAAATAAAGAAAATAAAAGAAGAAAAAAAAATATTCTCTTTTATAATCAGAGAAACGTATTTCATGTACAGTATGTCAAAGACAATCATTAATCAAAACTGTAGATACCAGTTCTGACACGGAATTCTCTACAAGTTTCCGTGCTCAGACAATAGACAATGGAGAGAACAAAGCATTGTGCTATAGAATTTGAAATATGGAGGAGTTCTCGCTTTATATCTGAAGCTCATCATTTGAGTAAAATACTTAAAGCGACGAAACTAGATTAGTGCTGTAGAACTATTATACAACAATGTAACAAGGAAAAAAAACATTTGTATGGCACCATTGTCTAATAAAAAAATTGATATTTAGTGGTTTTGGTTAATTTTTATTTAAAGGAAACCTGCGCTGAGAGTGCTACCCTTCTTTAAAAAAATGCTAGTTGCCTGGATGTCTCTGGGTCAATACTTTTGGACACTGACCTGAAACAAGCATGGTGGTCTGGATGATCTCCTAACATCCATACTTCTTCCAAGTCAGGACCAAGTGCACTACTATTTTTATAAGGTCAACACTGGCAGTCTCCATAATTCCTCATTGCACGTTTTCTATAAAGAAAAACTCTAGTCAAGCATGAAAAAACTGGGGAAAAAATTGACAAAGGCACACAGTCAATGACTGCCAACTTATCTCTTGTAATCACTGACATAAACCTTATTTTAGGGGGTACAAAGGTAAAGACATAGCACCGCACCCCTACTAAAGATACACAATAGGTAAAAATACCCCTACGAAAGATATAGAATAGGTGAAAATATCCCTACTAAAGATATACAATAGGTGAAAACACCCCTACTAAAGATATACAATAGGTAAAAACACCCCTACTAAAGATATACAATAGGTAAAAACACCCCTACTAAAGATATACAATAGGTAAAAACACCCCTACTAAAGATATACAATAGGTGAAATGACTATGGGTTTTTTTTGGTGCTACCTATTGCACAACCTCATGTTTAAAGTTTATAAAAAAATGTATGTTTATTTATAGAAAATTTTAAATTAATCCAAAATATATACATATGGAAATAAGGGGCCCTATATGAACTAAGGCAGTAGTCTTTCAGGGCCATTAGAGAGAGTCGAGGGCCCCAGTGTGCCTCTAAGTTGTGTTTGAAGGGCAATCATTAGACCTTGAAGCTGGTCTTTTCAGAAGTACAGTCCCCACTTTTCTTTTTCTGTAATGTTGGTTCTGGTATATTGGGGGCTCTGATTCTTCAGCTCTGAATATTCCAATCAAGGTTTTAATTCAACGTTTACTTAGATCAGTACTCTAGACATGTCGCCCCCACAAAGCCCCACTGAATTTTTTTATTCATACAAGTCTTCTTGCTAATCCCCTGACATCACCATTTCTTCTCCTTCTTCCTGTGGCAGTATAGGGTGGGCACTCTTCCAGGACTGAGTGTTGCTCACACAATGAGTACTTCTCAGTCTCAAAATACTGTTAGCCCAGCCAGCATGATGATGTGCACCCTAGGTAGGGCAAGTAAATGACAGAGTGGGCGGCTAGTATGATGATTTGCACCCTGGGAGGGCAAGTAGATGACACACTGGGCAGCCAGCATGATGATGTGCACCCTAGGGAGGGCAAGTAAATGACAGACTGGCCAGCCAGCCAGCATGTCACCTTGGGGAGGGCACATAGATGACAGACTGGGCAGCCAGCATTATGATGTGCACCCTAGGGAGGGCAAGTAGATGATGGAAAGCCAGTATGATGATGTGCACCCTAGGGAGGGCAAGTAGATGACAGTCTGGGCATCCAGCATGATGATGTGCACCCTAGGGAGGGCAAGTAGATGGTAGACTGGGCAGCCAGCATTATGATGTGCACCATAGGTAGGGCAAGTAGATGAACAGACTGGGCAGCCAGTATGATGATGTGCACTCTAGGGAGGGCAAGTAGATGACAGTCTGGGCTCACAGAGAGAGAGCGAGAGAGACACAAACACATACCAAGTGTTGTTCTGCCCTGAAAAAGACTGCTGGTGCTTGACCGAGGAAGAAATCTAGCACATTGCTGCAGCATGGAGAGGGTAAGTGAAGGCTGGAACTATAATATTTTAAAAAAGCCTGGAGATCTACTTGAACAATATACATAAATCAATGACAAACCCTGCAGTATTAAACACCATCAATTTAGAAACTATAAACCCTGCTGATCAGACTGCAGAAACTGTTTGGTAAACGGCGTTGGGAGTGAATTCAAAGAAATCCGCTAATCTCTAAAACCAAAGTTAAAGCATTTTCTATGGTGTTTCACCCTGATCTATAACACTTTGATCTTGCCTTAAATTTGACATATTTGCTTTAACTTTCAAGCTGGATAAACATCTTGGTGTGTAGAAAACATTACTGTGATTTCTAGGCAAGGCGATAGAACACAATGGACACAGCCAGAACACATCAACCCCTCTTTGAAGGACAGACATTAATTGTACTCCACAACGGTTTAAGCATTTTATTGCTTTATTTCTTATATTGCTAACAAATATCAAATGCCCCACACAGTGCTGTCAGACTCTGCTGCTCGCTCACCACCCAGCTGGCAGTTTCCAGTTACTTTCATGCAGAATCACCGGCGAATGTACTAAAGCAGAAGCTGGCAGGGTATAGTTTTAACTGTCAGAATGGTTCTGCATATTCAGAGACCCCATATACAGAAACAAAAACAAGTAGGCTTCAAAGAAACAAATGTAGACGGTGGAGATAACGTAAGTATGAAACTCTCCCCTGCGGTGACTACAAGCAAACGGGAACAAGCAACTTTCTGCACAAACAATGCTGCTGTTCTTAAAAGAGAAGTGCGGCGAAAGTAGAATATACTCTTATTGCTCAGGGGATTGCTAGCCTTTTCACTGCCTGAGGCAGCGGATGCGCATGAGGGGGCTGGTGGTGCATGCTACAGGGGAGGGGATTGGGGGGGGGGGTCTGGATAGCGTCCCAGGTTGCTAAAAGCTGGGCAGGGAGGTATGTGTGGCTCTTAGCAACGTGGGATGCTTTGGCCGGAAAGGGAGAGGCGGGCACACTGCAAACATTGCGCTGCAGAGCAGCCATGCCACTCTGCTTGCCACACCCCCACAAGACCCAAAGAGATGCTGCTTGAGGCAATAGCATCAGGTTGCTTCAGGTTCGTCCCGCTTCAGCTGTCCTTTCGGCTCAGTCGAGCCAAAGCATATGCCTTTGACTCGACTGAGCTGCTCAGCCCCCTTAGGGAGCTGCAAGGGCTATAGTGAATAGCCTGTAGAGCAGCCCTTCGGTTCAACTGATCCGGGGGTAACGCAACCGAAGCAAGCCGAAAGATCAGCCGAAGCTACGTCTGGATCCTTCGGCAGCTTTGTGAATTACCCTCTAAGTTTCTGCAATGGAAAATATAGATGTGTTCACAATTATTTAATACCTTTAGATGGCCATCATAACTATTACATCATTTGAACATTTTCTCATGATGTAAAAGTTTGGTTTTACAACTGATTTGTACCCATTTCTGCTCCTTATTCCCGTATAATGTTATTCTATTTAGCATTCAACTGTAGTAGTCAGCATCCCCCTCGAAGTTGGATGTGCCTACTGGTAATTAGTCACCTCTATGTGTTAAAAATAAAACTTCACTTTCAATAAACATTATAGATTTGTCCCTGCAGCCTAATAAAATGGCAAGTTCTAAATTTTTCTCAGTTTGCTGTACAACACAGATATCTATGTAAAAGATTTGCTCTAAAGGGGCAGTGGAGTTGAATTACTAAAGGCAAATAAGCTGTTCACTTTGCAAGGGAATTTTCCTTAGCTTAGTGGATGTGAGGTAAATTTACCCAATGAAGTGCAAGAAAAAAAAATAGGTATTTTTTCTTGCTCATGATTGATTGATGGAAGTCAGCAGAGTTTCACTCATTCACTAAGCAAAGGGAAAATTCCCTATCTGCCTTCAGAAAAATCAACCCCATAGTCACCTTGCTCATGCAGGGTTTAGTAACAGTGTCTCGGCAAAGGGGTCCCCCCCCAACCCCACTATACCAACCTTGCCTTCACTCCCTAACCGCTCCTTCCACTACCACAGCTGGTGCTGAAATCAGTGATGTCAGCAACCCAAGGGAACTGTGATATGACTGCCTCAGCCATATGACTGTGCCCGGCCCTAGTAATTGCTTGCTAGGCCTGAGCACTGTTACAGGGGAGCAGCTCACATGCTCCAGGTAGTGTCACCGGCTGTGGCAGAGGAGTGTAGAAAGAGCACTTATCCCTTTGCTGATTCATAGCTAAAGGTCTCCAATCAGCAGAGAGCATAAGCTTTTCTTATTGCAGAGCTATAGGTCTGGCTGGGCTGTTAGTGTGTCAGACACCAAGGGGAGCAAGGGTCCTCCTCTGCAGCATGCTGGCAGGGGGCAGGCTTTCTACTCAGGCTCTGGTTGCTTTCTATAAAACATAAGCTATAAGACTTTGCACACATTTTGGTTTAATGCACCTAAAATGTTTATAGTCAACTATAGCTGAAGATGTTATTGCATTTTAATGTTGCAGAAATTGACATAATGCTCAGAATAAGCAGATGAAAGATTTACACAACTGATTTATTGCCCTTTCAGGGCATAGTGAGAGTGTCTGTGCAAAAGGGTTTCCCCAACCCTGTTTTACTCACCTTGAGTTCACTCCCTTAATATTCCCTCCTCTATCACAGATGGTGCTGAGATCAGAGGTGTCAGCAACCCAGGGGAAAAGTGACATCACACCTCAATCATGTGACTGTACCTGAGCCTAGTGATTGAGCAAAGTCACAGAGGAGCAGGCCACATACTCTGGACAGTGTCACCGGCTGTGATATCAGAGTGTCAAAGGAGCAAAGGCAAAGTAAGTATAAGGGGGTCGATTTGCAATCAGCACAGAGTGTGGCTTTCTTTTGTTACAGAACTATAGGAATGACTCCTATATCTGTTGGTGTGTCAGACGCCAAGGAGAGCAAGGGTCCTTCTCTGCAGCATGCTGTCAGACAACAGGCTTTTCTACTCAGGCTGTGGCTGTTTCTATTGAAAATTAAACTATAAGACTTTGCACACCTTTTGATTTATTGCATGTAGAATGTATATAGCCAACTATAACTAAATATGTAATTGTGTTTTAATGTTGCAGATATTAACATTTTTGCTTTGTGCATCTTTCTCAGTCCGTCACAACAATGTTTCCATATATCAACAGAGAGATGCCTGCAATCCATTTCCATTATAAGTGCACCGTGTGCAGAAATGGATATAATGCTCAGAATAAGCAGATGAAAGATACAGAAAACTGAATTATTGCCTTAAAAAAAAGTGCACATCCCTAATTATGTTTGGTAAATCTCCAAGGACCTGCTGTACCAATTTTTTTTTTCTTTTTTTTTTTTTTGGTATTATCTTTTCTAACAGGATATAAACGATGCACAAAGGGAGACCGTTCACTGCGGGTGTCTGCTATCAGTATGCTGTCTGCTGTAACTGTTTCCAGTTTATGATGTAGCAGGGGAAGAACAGCGGCATGAGGAAGCGGTAATGAAGCAGGAGAGGCACAAGATGTGCAGCCGAAAAAACGAAGATGCGGATTCAGGGAGAGATAGAAAGATGACGAGATACTGATAGCACTGCAAAATAGGAGATGCAAGCAGATAGAGAGAAACAAAGGAAGATCTATGAGGAAGAAGATGGCATGGTAATGCCCGGCAAAGTAAATGCATAGAAAAAGCTAGGAAGGGCATAAATAAAAATGAGAGATAACAACTGAAAGAAATGTGTCATGACAAACAGGAAGGCAAGTGATCGTAACAATTTACATATTTGTGCAAACAGCGAAACACTTCTAATGGAATCAGAAGTGACAAAAATGTAACAGAGGAAGCAAAATCAAAATCTATGGGGGGAAAAAACAACAACATTATAATGGGGGCAACCTGATACACAATACTACAATCTTTTCCATAGGACATCTATTTATGGCTTAGAATAACGCTGTATCCTAACCGCAGGAGCCAAACTGAAGCTGTCCGCACCATCAAGTTCGGCAAAAGTCGTCTGGGGCCGGGTGGAAAATTATCGGGCAAATAGTGACTGCGTCCTATCAGACACAGTCACTGTTCGGGTATTCGGGCAGCTGCTGGGGCAACTTCAGTTTGAAAGTTCTGAAAGCAAATTGCCTAAATATAATTCATCAGGCAGCAATTTTGCAGTCACGTATTGAGGCCACTTAGCATAGTTTAAGGTCAATAAATAAAGGACATTGACATTCTTTTTGAAACTATTAGAGGGTTAAAGATAAATAATGTTCACAAGTAATAGCAAATGAGTGAATGCCAAAATAAAAATGGTACTTAAATAACACAGTTTTTCATGTCAAAAAGAAAGTGCCCCATTACATCTGCTTAATGGTTCCACTCCACCATCTGGCAAACACTACAAAAAGCCATTCTGCTACTTCTATTATGACCAGACCAAGGCATGCACCATTTCAATGAAAACAGTACAGCAATTGATGTCTTACTTCCCACATTTGCCCATCTACCTCCCATCCACAGTCCACAATTTCATGGCCTGTGTCAGTGAGCTTTGGCTTGTCTTAATGAATTAGTTTGGCATCAGCTTGAGACACTTCTTAGATCATTCAGAATTCAGTGACAGATCCGGGGGGCAACAAGGTACAGGTATTCCTCACTTAACGACCGAGTTCCGTTCCTACGACCAGGTCGTTAAACGGATTGGTTGTTAAGTGAGGAACTCTATACAGTACTGTACTGCATTAGTACAGTACTGTATAGCGTTGCAGATGTACAGTACCAAGCAGTGTACTGTACATCGGGCAATGAAAATAGTCACCGGGACCCGCAGTGAAGATCGGAGGACGTTACTTCCCCCGGCGACACGTCGCACTGACGCGCGAGGTCGGAGGTCGCTCGGAGGTCGGTCGCAAGTGCGAGTGGTTGCAAAACAGGTAAGTCGTTTAGCGAGGAGCATCTGTATTTTAAAGAATACCACTTCCCCCTTCGTCACTTTGACGGCCGGTGTTAAATAACCTGTCTGGAGGTCTGACTTTATGTTATAACATTGGATGCACCAACCAATCACGGCCGGAAAGCAGAGGGCTGGGACCTCGCAGCTGCCTAATTTGTGTTAGTAGAGAGTTGCCCAAGGCTGGCAGCAGCAGCAGGAGGAATGCACAATGAGACCAGGTGAGCTCTGTACCCTGAGAAAAGAGGGAAAGAACTAGGGGGGTCAGTGGACACAGGCAGTGGTGGGACAGAGGTGGTACAGTGGCAGGGGGAGAGCTGGGGGTGGGGTCAGTGGATACGGGCAGTGGTGGGACAGAGGGGGCACAGTGGGAAGGGGAGAGCTGGGGGGGTCAGTGGACACAGGCAGTGGTGGGACAGAGGTATTACAGTGACAGGGGGAGAGCTGTGGGATCAGCTGGCACAGAGGCAGTGGTGGAAGAGGGGAGAGGTGGGCACAGTGGCAAGGGGAGAGCTGGGGGGGTCAGTGGACACATAGGCACTGGTGGGAGAGGATACAGGCACCTTATTTTCTGACAGTGCCCCTCCTGAGACTAGACTCTGGATCCGTCCCTGTGACAGGTCCATTTGACCTGTATTTGACGTGCTTCAAAATGAGGCTTGCATTAAATTAGACTTGCATGGGAATACAAAACATCTGTCGTGAACAAAAGCCAAGACCCACACAAGGCCTTAACCATACTGTGCATTTGCTGCCCTCCATGATGCTCAAAATATGAAGCCACAGGGTATCATGTCCATGTCACAAGCTTGATATGTAGATGCCCCCAGGTGAATTCACCTTCAAGCCAGCATAGTTACATAGTTAGTCAGGTTAAAAAAAGACCATTACGTTCAACCTATAGAGTTAAGAGAGAAAAAAAAAAGGAGAAAAACCTAACACAATATGCTATGCCTACACTGAACCTTGGGGACACCACTTACAACCTCAGACCATTCACAGTATCCATCATTGAATACCACTCTCTGCCTACAGTCCTTAAGCCAGCTTTCTATTCAATCACAGACTGAATGCTCTATACCTACAGACCTTAAGTTATACATTAGTCTGCTGTGGGGAACTGTGTTAACCACATTTGCAAAGTCCAAGTATACCATATCCACAGCCATTCCTCTGTCTAATTTATTTGCTCACTTCCTCATAAAAAGAAAGTAGATTTGTTTGACAACTTCTGTCTTTTGTGAATCCATGCTGACTATGGATTATAATATTATTTTCAACCAAAAACATGCATGTGATCCTTTATAAAACTTTCAAGTATCTTCCCAACTATGGAAGTTAAGCTTACAGGTCTGTAACTATTTGTTAAAAACTTTGGGTTTACATTTTTTGCCATTCAATAGGCATTAATGTGGACAATTTTAGAGGTAATTTTAGGTGGACCTATACCCAGTAGTTATCAAACACGTATGTCAGCAGTCTTGCTAGAGTGGATAAAGAATAGCAGAAGCGTTGGGATACTTGTCTCAACAGCATCCTGCTCCAAATTCCCTCAAGTGCTAGACATATGTCTAAAGAGTCAGGTACTTTATCAGGTGATCTTTGCTGAAGGGGATGATCAGACTACCTGATTCTTTGCGTTAGCAGGCAAAAATCACATGACCAAATGCCCAAGCCTTCACACAAGGCCAATACTGGTGTTCTGTCTTCAGTTTTGCAAGAATTCTGAGAGAATGCTTCCTGCGGTTATCATAAAGACTTTAGTACCTACAAAGCATATGTAGAGCTGACTTTCATCCAGGATGATAGATTATATCACTATGACCCAAGAGCAGGGGACATTTTGCTCCATTTACCCAATGCTCATAACTGCCATTAACACAGTTTACTTGCCTGAAAGTCAACTGCTTATTCCACCTGTAGTACAGCAGAGAAATGTACAGTTGTTAAGATTAAAACAGTGGAGGAAGTTGACTTATGAGAACTGAGAATGTACAATGCACTATATCCAATCTGCTAGGCAGCATTTACTTGGAATCCCAAGCACAGCATAAGTTCAAAGCATGGTCATCCCTAATTGTGGCCTGTCAGATGCGTGTGGCATGAGCAGAGCATTTTGAGGCTGTTGAGCCAGAAATTCAGCATCTGAGTGCTAAGTAAATAGCTTCAAGCTCTCATGCTAAACAGTAGATTTTAGGTTATCATGTCAAGAAAATCTCTTTGAACAAATTAAAGGTGTACTAGTCGCATATTGCTTTAAATAATATCCTGGAATATTATCTGTTCAAATATAAAAAGTACAACATGTTTCTTTAGACGATTGCTGCTATACCTTGCATCACAAACATAAATGTTAGGAAGTCTAGTCAGTATGATTTCCTTTTAACTTAACCTCCCTGGCGGTATGATTTTTTTATTTTTTTCATGTCATTTTTCGGTCTTTCTATCGAATTTTTTTCGTCTGTCGTTTTTTTCAGTTTTTTTTAAATATCCCGACGGTTCCGCCCCCCTGCGACGCGTACGCTCGCAAGTGACAGAACCTGTTAGACGGAAGCCGGCATCGCCTGCAGAACACAGCGCAGCTTGAGGGACAGGGTAAGTAAATACTATGCGGCTTTCCCGAGTGTAGCTCGGGGTTACCGCTTATGGTATGGAAAAGTAACCCCGAGCTACACTCGGGAATACCGCCAGGAAGGTTAAATACTCCATGGATGGAAGGGCAGACAAGATGACACTTTGAGTTTAGTTTAAAGGGAATAAGGAGAAGTTTCTTTTAATCATACTGTTACAGAAGGTGTGCCATGGAGTTCAGTGGACCCACTGCATTACCAGGGGCAATAGCCAACTTACAGGTGCTAGAGTGGTGTGATACAAAAATAAGATACATTTGTATTAATAGGGTACTTAATGTATTTTTAAGATTTAACTCCTGAATTTAGTGTCACTTTAAAATACTGTAAATTAAAATAATAATAACAATAATAATAATAATAAACAGTATATTAAAAAAAAATTGAAAATTTAAAAAATGTATATTTTTTGTAGGGATGTCCAGATACCAGTGGCGATACTTGGCATTTACATGAGAACTACCCAGGTTGCAGCGGTTGCAGCTGGGACCTGGCTCTGGCGCTCCACCACTGTCTTGAAATCATTAGTCTGTATTGTTTTAGAAAAACTGTCACATGACAATAAACAAAAATGTATCAGTACTTGTAATTGTGAGTACTTGGGCAAGTACGACAAAATCGTACATTAAAACAGAGATGTACAAATCCCAGGAGCTCCGTGTGCTCCTTACAAATGACAGCTGCCTCCTAATTTTTTAATTTTTCTCTAGTCTAGTCTTGGAGCTGGAAAAGTATCTTTACTTGTACTTGTATTGAGTACGGTACTTGGTATCTGAACATCCCAATTTTTTTTACATTTTGCACATTTGTCAGCCAATATTAGTTCAATTGTTATTACTTCAAACTTTATAGAAAAATTCTTGATTTAGGTATGGCAATTAGCCGTAGAGATATTGTGAAGGAAAGCGACGCATGCGAATTCTGCTAAATTTAGCCTGGGCATCAATGACCTCTCATCTTAAAATAGATAAAGAAAGCAGGTGGAGCAAGTCCAGAAAAAGCTCATTGCTTACAGAACTCAATGATTCACCACAGCATTAACACATTCCTCAAATGGCTCAGTACCACAGTAAGGTGTTTAATCAGACATAGTCTGCAGTGCAGCTATCCCATAGTGCTCTTGGTATACTTTGCTTTGTACACAATGCTTATATGTATAAAAATACATAGTAAAAAAATCTATAACAACGGTTTAAAAAACATTAAAAGAAACAGCTAAAATAAAACTGACCCAAAAGTATTATGGTTGTCCTTTAAAAGAAAGAATCACACTAAGACTAGACTGACAAAAGAAAAAAATGATAGTGCAAAAGCTAAAGATAAGGTCATATAATGATACTGTATGTGGGTCTTTCCAATTACTGTATATTGTCTCAATTTAAATGAATGCACCACTGGAGGACCGCGTGAAACACTAACTAAATTAACATAGTAATTGACCTCCTTGCATTTAATGAAACTACGGTCCCTCTATGTCAGGAGTGGCAGAGATAAAATCTTCTATTACAATAACCACCAGAGGCATTAATCTCCGACTAGTGTACCCAATTAAGGATCAATACATGCGCTCCAATCATAAGGACATTTTTACACAACAGAAAAAATTAAACTGTACAGAAGAATTAAGCATTTCAAGATGGTTCTGAGTCACATTTTAAAGGAAAACTACAAGTACACGTTCTGGGTTATTGTATTTTTACCTGAAAACAATGTTTTATCTAATTTGCAAATTTTTACTTGCCTACCATGCCATATTTCCCTACATTTTTTTTTCATATACAGTTTTTTTTAGGTTCTCCATCCTACATGTCAGCTAGAATTATGTCTGACATATTGCTGAATTAGTGCTATGAGGAAGAATAAACTACAGACGGAATGTATGGAACCGGCAGCTTTTGTTTGTGTAGGGTCCACTTATCAACTTTCAATGGCCAGCCCTATTTCCAGTCTTTCAAATGAGACTGGGCATACCACACAGATACACTTTTCATTAAGAAAAGAGAAAAGTCTGACATCACTAGTGACAACTATAAATTATTCTTAGTACACTGGTATAATACCTAAGCCAAGAGGTTCCCCCTGGTTGGCTATTGTGCTTCAGTTTACTGACCTGTGTTTTTTTGCTGCTGTCCTAGTTATAACCTCTCTCTTGGGTTCTGATGTTTAACTGCCCCTGGCCGTACCAGTCGGTGTATGTTATGACTCAGCCTAAACGCCAGTTGATCTGACTGCAGCTTGTTTCCAGACTACACTCTTCTCTGTTGATGTAGTCCTATACTACTTTAGCAAACCTCCACGTCAAAAACGTTGGATACAAGGACCTTAACAGTGGGGCAAACGTGAGGGTTAAACCAACCATATACATATGTAAAACATGTACCCAACTATTGGGTCTTCTTTGTGATGACAGAAGTTCCTTAAAGTGATATTAAAGTCAAAAGGTTTTTCGGCTATTTCAAATGATAATTAACCACTTCAAGACCTGGTGTTTAGACCCCCTTGCTGGCCAGGCCATTTTTCAGTATTCAGCGCTGCGATACTTTGACTGACGTTTATTCCGTCATGCAACGCTGTACTGAAATTAATTTTACACCATTTTTGGGGGACAGATAGAGCTTTCTTTTGGTGGTATTTAATCACCACTGGGGGTTTTATTTTTTTACTATAATTAGGAAAAATTAATCACTTAGAAAGAATGCTGTTTGTTGATGTTTAAACATTTTAGTTTCCTGCAGAATCAACTGGTCCTGTGAGCACTGGCCTGATATCTTCTTTTAGCTTGGCTTCTTTCCCTTTCATGGCCTATGGAGCCACCCTCGTGTGTTAGTAAGCTGTGTGTATTTCCACAAACAAAGTCACAGCAAGTCAAGACACTCCTCTGCTCCTTCTTCCTCCCTTCTCTAAGCTTCAGCAGCTGTATGAGGACAGCGGCTGGAGACTGTGCTCTCCCTTGTGAACTTGTACTGGACAGGACGTTTAGAGAAGCCAAGCTGGGAAAGTTGGAGCCAGCCTTTTGGAAACATGATGACTGTACATGCTTGGGTAAAATTTTAAAGAACTAAACTGCTCAACAATGTATATTTGTTTGATCTGGATTCATTATTGAAAATGGTTTGTGAGTTTTCATACTACTTTAGGCTCCATGCCTCAGGGAAGCCCCACTATCTGTGATGGAGACTATAATAAGGGATTTTTATGAAAAAATGTATGTTGCTCACTAGGGATGCACCAGTACCGATACTAGTATCGGTATCGGTGCTGATGCCGACTATTTGGGCGAGTACTCGTACTCGCCCAAATGCTCCAATGCCTGGCCCGATACTTCAGCTTCCGGTATCAGGATGCTGGACAGCGAGTCATTACACGCTGCCCGGCTTCCTGATTGGCTGTGAAGCCAGCTCTATGTTCCCTTGTCACCTGTGACAAGGGAGCATGGAGCCGGCTTTCTGGCCAATCAAGAAGCCGGGCAGCGTTTAATGACTCGCTGCCTGGCTTCCCGATTGGTCGGGAAGCTGGCCAATCAGAAAACCGGGCACCATGTAATGACACGGCGCCCGGCTTCTGTTTGGCAGGGAAGCCGGGTCCATGCTACCTTGTCACCTCGGGAGGCCAAATGGCGAGTCTTTACAGGCCGCCCGGCTTCCTGGCTAATCAGGAAGCCAGGGGGTGATCCATTACATGCCGCCTGGCTTTTTTAATGGGACTTCCGGTATCGGTATTGGAGAGTACCGAGAAAAATAAATTAGTACTCGTACTTGATACCAAAAAACTGGTATCGGTGCATCCCTATTGTGCACTAAAAAAATGTTTTTTGCCAATTTACTTTGTAAAATAATAAAAAATAATCACTTTATGAGTAAAAAAACTCTCTTCCTTTGTTCCAATCTCTAAGCTGCGTTGCTAAGAAAACAGTTTAGAGTGTAAACATAATGCAACTATGTCCCCCATATGTACAAATTAACATACACATATATAAATAGAAGCAAGGCTTTAAACCAATTAACATTAGTATGTTTATTTCAACTTTAAACTAAGAATTTAAATATGGAGAGTGTAACCTACCTAAATCGCCTGATATTTATTCATGTACTGTAGATCTGTAGTCTAGCAGCACACTCCTTTGCCTAAAATTACTTTGTTGTCAGACTTCTGGAATTCAAGGTTAGATAATCACATTGTACTCCAAACCAAGTGCATATTCAGGCCAAGTCTACTCAACCTTGATCATGGTGGACTTTTACAGAAAGAGCCAGGGAAGCTGTAAAGCACAGAAACTTAGCGATTAACTGAAGTGCCAACCAGTGGTAAACATCCAGGCACCGGGAAGTTCACATAAGAAGCACTGCATAAGAGATTATGGTACATTGAAAGATGCAATTTTCAGGATTATATTAGCAGATCAATGATCTGTTTCACTTACTGTCTGTAGTTGCTCTACAACTGCTAGCAACCTCAGCACTCCAGCTGTTGCGGACCTACAAGTCCTATTAGGCATTGCAAGGTTCTGGTAGCTTCCAAGCATGACTCCCAGAGGTAAGATGGCTTTTGTACTTTCAGCATAGCTGGATTGCCAAGCATGGTGGCTACTTTTGTTCCCCATGGTTCCTGTGTTTGTTGTAAAGTAGCCACTGCTCCAAGCTCACGCCCGTGATGGACTGCAAGCTCATGTTTAGTTTACTCATTTGTATCCAGATTGTAGTCCATCACAGAAGCAAGCTTGGAGCGGTGGCTATAGCATATTACTCTATAAAATACTCACACATATACAGATCATCATTTAAAAAAAATGTATATCTTCCCCATAAAATGTAGAGTGAAAAATTGCCATTTACAGCATTTCAGCCCGAGTAGACTGAGCAGCTGTGCAGTGAAACAGCTTGACACAGATTAACACTTGACATTAAGGTGACAAATCTGCAGGAGTTGAAGGAATTGGTTCTCTATTTTAAATATCAATCAGCATTCCTAATTCACTGACAATTAAGTAACATAAGAAACCCAATCTGGTTGAATGTTCGAAGGTTGCTCATGGGGTCATTATATGGAATTTTTCTCCTGAAGCTATGTAACCTATTAAATATTGAGTTCAATTAGTTATGTATGAAAACAAAAAGGCATTTTCAGGTAGACATGAACTTTTAAACTTGACAACATCAAGCCATTCACAAAGTGGTTTTCCACAGACATTAGATATGCCAAAGTTAGATCATCCAAACTTGTGATCTAGGGTTGGACAACCTGCAGTCCTACAGTTGCATGCTATAAACTGACAGTGTGACTATTAGCAGCCACATCCGGTATTGCAACCATCTTTATAAAAAGACAGCATGCACACTCAGCAGCCTACAATATAAATCCATAGGAGAAACAGCTGGGGTTAACTAAGTACACCACTGGAAGCCACCAAACAGTTTAATCCATAAAAAAAAGTATTGCATAACAGATGTAGAAGAAAATAAAGAATAAAACGAAGTCTCTAGTATAAAAGAGACATTCTGGGACATGTAAAGCCAGTCTAGCATTATAATGTTACCATAGACTATTTTAAATAGTACAGGCAGGAAACTAATCAATACACATCGGGATATGCTTATCAAATAAAAAAGCCTTCATTCATGTTGTTGCTTAATATACGTATTCACAGAGACAAAAGCACGGACAGTTAGGCTCCTTTCACACAGGCGGTCTAATTGGGTCCACCTGTCAGCTTTTCAAGTGGACCCAGGGGTGGATTTCCCACAAGGTCACTGAGGCCCGGAGCAGAGGGTCGGCAGGGGTGTGGAATCTCCCGACGACCGGGACATGCAGTTTTTGGCAGCAGGGCTGGAAGTTTTTTTCTACATTTAGCAAGCTGGGCTAAATGTAGAGTGGGGAAGCCGCTAGTTCGTTTGCAAGTGATCTCAGCGATGGTGCCGAGATCACCTGTATGCAGCCTGTTCGTCTGTCCTCCACCGCCGCCGTGTACCTCACTCCTTGCCTCTCTCCGGAGATCTTCAGGATGGAGAGTGAGGCGTAGCTGTCAGAGGAGTTCCAGCACAGTGCTGTGCTAGAACTCCTGTATTGGAAGTGACAGGTTCGAGAGATCCCGAATGCTATTCGGGTCTTGGAGCCATATACATATATTACTAAAGCTGAGGCTCACAGACCCGAATAGCATTCGGGTTCCGAATTCCCGAATGCAGTTCAGAAATTCTGATCCCGAATGCCATTCAATTCCAGGGGCCTCAGCTTTAGTATTATATGTATATACTGAACACACATTTTTGACGGGTTTGTGACTTTTTTGGCCAATCAGATGGCTTCCACGTTGCCATAACGAAAATTCATGTTGAGACCCATTCAGATGCATTAAACCGAAAAAACACATCTGATTGGCCATAAAAGTCACATGCTCACTTCATTTTAATTTTTGAACGAAATTCGGTCAGGACTTGAAATTCGGAAATGGAAATTCAGATTTAGACACATTTCAATGCACTGGGATTTGGAAGTTTGGATGTGTCCGAATGCCCGTATTTCGGAAAATGTATCCGAATTTTGATTTGAACGAATCACACATGTCTACCTCCCAGTACTTTCAGCAGATGTAAGGGAGCATCCTAGGGTAAATGTAGATTTCTTCCTAGATTCACCCCGTGCTTCACTCACAATATAGAGAGATAGCTATCATCAAGAATAATTGTGGAGGTACTTGTGTCTTTTTTGGTCCATTGGGAACAATTCTATCAAGTCAACTCAGTATTTAAAAGCTGCAATGATCTCTAAGCAGCATCTGAATATTGGCCCCCACCCATCCTAATATATCACGTAAGCAAGTTTGATAGTCCGGTTCAGTCCTTGGATTGCCAAATGTTAATAAAAATAATGATTCCACTAGAGGTTTAGATAGCAGAGAGAGAACAGAAGGAGATGTGAACGTGAAATGCTGCCTTTTTGTGCATGGAATTTATTAACAGCTTACAGAGGATATCTAAATTCAAGCGGCAGTATTAAGTGGCCCTCAACTTTATGACCGGCGGGGCACCTGTAGTTCTGTAGTTACACTAACAATTTATACTGACAGTTACCTATGGTTATGTACAAATTTGCAGATCGTGTGACAGAAATATCAAACAAAAGAGAAGTCTCCAGAAACAGTTTGTTCGGATGGGAGTTGCAATCAGGCAGTCTGTGCATATGCTCCATGTAAGTTAATTATGTTTATTCCCTCCTGTAGTGATACTTTTAATGAGCTGAGGACATAAGTGTACCATCACATCTTTTGTCTTACCAAGGACTGCAGTATATGGAAATTGGCACACTCTTTTACAATGCTTTCAGTAGAAGCCTGTAGGTGGTCCTGCTTCTATTCAGAGACATTGTAACAATGATGGGCAAGTTTTGGAAATCAAGCTGGGACTGAACTACATCTCCCACGATGCTCAGCTAGAGAGCAGCATTTAGCACTTTGAGGGGGAAACAATGAATCACTAGAGTGAAGTACTGAGACATGCCAGAACAAACTTTTTTCTTTAAGTAATTAAATCGAGCTAACTCTCCTTTTCATGAAAGTATAAATAAATATTAGGGACGCACAGATACAAGTACCGTACTTGGTACAAGTTCAAGTACAAGTACACATACTTTACCAGCTACTAGACTAGAGAAAAACTCAAAAGTTAGGAGGCAGCTGTCATTTTTAAGGAGCATTGGCGATGGAGCTACTAAATACCATATTTTCCAGCCCAAGAACAAGTACCAATACTCCTCACAGATACCAATCACCGATACATTTTTGTTTAGTGTCATGTGACAGTTTTTCTAAAACAATACAGACTAATGATTTCAGGACAGTGGTGGAGCGCCAGGGCCCAGTCACAGCTGCAACTGCTACAACCCTGGTAGTACTCGTGAAAATGCCAAGTATCGTCACTGCTTTCTGAGCTGGTGTCTGTTCATCCCTAGTAAATATCATTTGAATGGTAAGAAGTAGGGATGCAACAATACTTTTCAGATACCAGTGCCGATACTGGGCATTTTCATGAGAACTACCAGGGTTGCAAAGGTTGAAGCTGGGACTGGGCTCTGGCACTCCACCACTGTCTTGAAATCATTAGTCTGTATTATTTTAGAAAAACTGTCACATGACAATACACACAAATGTATCAGTACTTGTATCTGTGAGTACTTGGACAAGTATCAGTACTTGCAAAAATGATATCTGTGCATCCCCAATATATATTTATAAAAACAAAATCATACATTAAAACAGAGATGTACAAATCCCAGGAACTCCGTGTGCTCCTTACAAATGACAGATGCCTCCTAACTTATTAATTTTTCTCTAGTCTAGTCTAGAAGCTGGAAAAGTATCTGTACTTGTACTTGTACCGAATACGGTACTTGGTATCGGTGTATCCCTAGCAAGAAGTTCAAGAAACCGCTCCTTCCAGCTCATAGAATAGAGTACTTTTCTTTGTTCTGCTGTTCCCATTAAGATGCTCTCAGATTCCTAGAAGGAAAATGGAGACAGTCCTGGAATTAGTACTTTCTAAGTCCCTGCCCTGAAAAAAGTGGGGAAGTTTTCCCTAATACATATTTTTTGTATCCTTGCATAGTCAAGCAATTAGTCTTTTAAGGAGGAGGTCAACAATGGTAGCCCCCATATTTCATGACAGGTATTTCTTAATAAACCTACAAGGAGAGTAAGACACCCACAATGTTTGTTGGCTTCAGACATTGTGTCAAATGAATCCTTTGGCTTTCACAAAACATAAACCCATCCAGAAAATAGGTCAAAAGGTGGCACATAATACTATATCACCTTACTTCCCACTGTCCGGGGATTCAGGTTATGTGGTCCTTACACCAGGTTAGGCATCTTGGTGCACTTAACAACACATGGTTTTCAAATGGCAGCCCTTCCATAGGCTCCTACTTTGTGGAACTGATGACATGTAAGAGATTTATGAGCTTTGGCCTGTAACCACTATCCTATATACTGATGCAATCTGTCTGTTGTATGTTTTGAGGCTCAACACCCTAAAAAAGTTTGATGTTTTTAGGACTCATTCACTCTATTCCTTGCACTGTGTAAGGGACCAGAGCGCCTCCAGGTGGCACTCTGGAACTGGAACCTGATCCTGCAGTTCCAGTGCTCGCCTGCAGGTGTCTCCCAGCAATTAGGCACCACCTGGTGCTTATCTGGGAGGGTATTTAACCTCTCCCTGCAGTGAGGCCTGTGCTTCAGTATTGTTGCAATAGTCTGTATCCTGCTTCCTAATGCCTGCATCCTGTTGCCTGTATCCTGTTCCTGCCTTGTACCCTGACTTGGACCTGACTCCTGACCCTTACGCCTGATCCGTGGCTCCCTCCTTGTTGTCCTGCTCCCCAGGGGTTACCCTGTGGTCTCCGGGGTGTAATTGTTACTTATATTTTTACATGTTACTTGCGGGTGGTGGTGGTGTTTATGGTTGTGTTTTGGTGCAGCTTTTGTGGTCACGTATTGGTTCTCTTGTATAGGTACCTGCACAAGGTGTGGGGACACCCGTGCACGGTATCGTGACACACTGATCATTTGGAATCTTTGGAACAACACTCATTGTCTCATGTTGCATTGAAGATTCCCATGTCAAACTACTAATTGATGCACCTCCATAATAGACACAGACAGCAAACTGGCATTCCACCTAATATGACTGGCCTTTGCGTCAGTGTTTGTAATTGTGATTTAGTTATTGAAAGTTAAACTTCTTTCTCATGTGGAGTTTCTTACTCATGTTCATAGAAAACATGAAACAAACGTTTTCTCTGACTGACTGGCTAATAATTTATACAAGGGAAACCAGGTATTGTTACATGTGTCAGAGCACCACAAAAGCAGTGCGCGAGCTGCAGCAATAACATTTTATTCTAGGATGCTAAAGATGACGGCCTTGGATGACCCTACATGACTTTGCTACAGGGAATAATCATTCACAGTTACACCTCTAAAGGGGGCAATGAGACGAAATTGACAACACGGTTATAATTTGAAGGAAAGATCCTTGCCTGGTTTAATTATGGGCATGTTGAAATTGCACTTGAGAGACCCACATCTACAATGATTGTTCTGTAAATCCGAAGCTTTGATATCTACAGCCCGTACTGCAGCACCCTCAAAAACGTCCTAACTAAAAGAGATTCTTTTACGTGAAGCTGATGTTAAGTATCACTAAAGGATATATAGATATATATATACACACACATATACACTGAGTGGCCAGATTATTATGACCACCCCATCAGTACTTAATCCACTGTCTCCACTGAACCAGTCCGGCTCCAGCACGCTGCTCAGCCTGCAGTGCACTCGGACACAGCTCCTCAAACACCGTCAAATTTTTCAAGCCCTGTATATAAAATTATATTTCATACTGTCTTGCAGCACTGGGGGTCCCATGTTCTCCCTGTTCTTGTGTAGGTTTACTGTGGGTCCTCTAATTTCCTCCCACATTCCAAAGATACGCTGGTAGGGGAATTGACTTGTTTCTAAATAAGCCCTAGTATGTGTGTATATGTATGCATGTGAAAAAAGGGACCTAAGACTGTAAGCTCCTTGAGGGCAGGGACTGATGTGAATGCACAGTATGTAAAGCACTGTGTAGATAAGTACCTATAAAAAACAAATAACTGGTGTGCTCCCTGATAAGCGATGCAGCATACTGCACTTTACTGTTTCTTTGAAAAAGCCTCAGTGCAAATCTTGGAGCCCAAATAGAACTATAAGTGCTCATTTAATACAATCAAATTTTTAGGTGGCTTATTATGGTCATTTAATTTTCCTCAGCAGTAGAAGTACACTTGAAATTAAAATGTCAAAACCAAAACTAAAACTGAAATAAAAAAAAAATGTCAGGCTGAAACCGAAAATGTTTTTTATTTTAACTTTTTCAAATATTTTATTTTTATTTATTTTTATAAACTTTTTAATTTTTCATATTTATTTTTATTTTTTTATTCTTTTTTTATGAAATATTTTTATTTGTTACTTTACTTTTAGGGGCTTTGGGGAAATATTGGGGGTCTAAACAGAAAAAGAGATTGAGAACATGGAGCCCTCCATCTCTTTTTCTGTATCCCCTGTTATCAATGAACAGGAATCCTCTATACATAGTGTTCCTGTTCATTCATAGCATGAGAACATTGTGTGTTTACTATAACTACAACTATGAATGAACAGGTGGTGATGTAGATCTCTTCCCATTCATAATTGAGGATATAGTACACATACCATGTCATCAATTATTTATAAACACTCAGCGATCACTGGTCACTGAGTGTTTGTACCCGCTCTCCTTCCTGACAGCTGTCACAGGAGGCTGAGGGAGCGCTGCGGGAGGAGAGCTCAACCTCCTGTGACAGAGCTGCAAGCTGCCTCCGCCCACACTGCTCTCCTCTGATCTGGGATAGGAGGATCAGCGGTGTGGGAGGAGAGACGCCGGACGCTCACAGTGCTCTCCTCCCGCAGTGCTCGGCCGCCTGTCACAGTTTCTCTCCTCCTCGCTGGGACACAGAGCAGCGAACATCAGGGAGGATAGAAATAATGAATGCACCGCTGTATCGGCCAGAAAATGGCACTTTCGGCATTATGCCAAAAGTGCCATTTTCAGCTAATATGTTTTGGCGGCTCATATATTGGTGCATCCCTACTCAGCAGCCATGGAGCCATTTGCCATAACTAACTCATGTACAACATATAATCCATGTATGAAATATAGTCTAAAACACAGTGCTGCTCCAAGCCGGTCCGCAAATGCTTGTCCAATGGGTGCCAGCCCAGCTCCATCTGGTAAATGCGGTAGAAATGAAGGATAGCAGCACTCCAAAATATATGTATCATGATCAAAAAAGGCATTCTAGAAAAAAAACAACAGGAGAGCTCCTCTTACACATTTCATGCACACTTGTGGCTTAGTCATGGAGCCATAGATGCAAGCACTGTATGCATGTATAATCATTAAAAAAAACAGGCACAACACATCAAATGTGAACGGCACATCAAAAGTTACTTACAAGCATAATTTATAGCTCACGATATGTATGCACTGAAAATACTATTTCCCCTTTTGATAAACAGCTCAATTTCTTTGACCATACAATGATTTAAAAACATAATTTGCATAGGCCATGGTCTTTTTAAAAAGCAAACCAACATGAGTATGTGCCCAATTAAAAAAAAAATAATAGATATTATATCCACAATATTTAAAGTGATCTTTTTATTTTGCCTAGGTAAGGATAATGGTTTATAATTCCCACGGCCTTAAGCACTCAAAAATGTGCTAGTTACAGCGGTCTCCGGCTCTATCTACCTCATGTATTATAATCATGACCACACAATTGCTATGCAATGTGATCTAAATGGTTAACAGGTACTAATGTCAGCTGCAAGCACAAAATCTACTAACAGCGTTTAATAATTCACAAGTTTACTCCATCATAATCTGCAATAAGGCATATAGACAGGCAGAAAGCAAGGCCTGTTGTAGAGGGGCATCTAGCAGATGTTTCTCACAGAAATAGTTTCTTTCTACAGAACTGCCCCATAAAAAAACAATATGTACTCTATTTTCATTGCTGCCATCCTCAATCTTCAGAAATGCGTCAATGATTAAAGCACAGTACCAGGAGACAGATCTATTTTTCTGTACAGACAGAGAAGTCATTTAATAAGTGTGAGGTGCACCACATCATGGAAGCAAATCACATCGTATTGTTCTTCCATGGAAATAGTAACACAGAATGCGATTCCTACTACTGCAGATTGTTCTACAATTTTATTGAATTCATGAATTCCTATAAAACCTGTTGAGCTAAGAGAACCCCCAACCCCCCTTTCCCTTCTACCCCAGCCTAGAAAGTTGTCACCATGAAGAACCACAATGTTTTTCTGAATTCCTATAAAACCTGTTGAGCTAAGAGAACCCCCCTTTCCCTCTACCCCAGCCTAGAAAGTTGTCACCATGAAGAACCACAATGTTATCCTGAATTCCTATAAAACCTGTTGAGCTAAGAGAACCCCCAACCCCCCTTTCCCTCTACCCCAGCCTAGAAAGTTGTCACCATGAAGAACCACAATGTTCTCCTGAATTCCCACAAAACATGTTGAGCTAAGAGCCCCCACGGCCCAGGAAGTTGGAACCATGAAGTACCACAACGTAACTCAACGTAACAGGCATCTCCCACCCTGTCTCCCCCCGAATAACAGAACATGGTTCTTCAGCACCATCCTTTGAGGGGATGGAGACGTTCCTCAGGCTATGTAAACCCTGAATTTCACAAAGTCTTCATTTACACTGGAGCTGCTGTAATAAAAGATATCATCTTGCAATTTAAGGTACCTACTTTTCAGGGGAAGCCTACGCAATACAGTTTTTGAGACTTAAAGGTTTGTTCAAATATGCCAGTAGGTTGGCCCAGCTGGCAACACTCCAAGGAAATCTCTCATGAGGCTACCATGGTTGATCTCTATTTGTGAAAATGCGAGTCATGGAGGCTACCATGGTTGATCTCTATTTGTGAAAATGCGAGTCATGTTGACATTCTTCTTCCAGTACTAATTGACCAATAACAATAGAAAAATAAAGATGTCCGACTTTCCTTATTTACATGCTTGATTTGGGTCAGCGATTCAGAAAAGTACTGAAGCTACTGGCAGGCATTTTCAAGAAGAGGTCAGCCCCACAGGTCTCTCAGGACAGGTTTCCTTTATCTACCCTTCACCTTTTATGCGTGCTGGCTCCCACCAACTACAAAGTTGTTCCTGCATGAGCCCTGTATTGAATGTGGCCCTATGAAAAAAAAACAAGCAGTTAACCTTTGAAGTGCTGGGACAGCCCTACTGCATGATGAGTTTTATTTCTGGATTTCTTGGCTTTAAGTACTTACATCAGGTGCATTTAAAAATACATTTAATTTATTTTATGAGGACATAACTGCATTAAACGGTGCTGGTTTTTATATCTGCTCAGAGTTTAGCTTTAAAACAGCAGATGATCAAAACTGTGCTATCTGATTTTGCTTTTGGTAAACATGTGCTATCCATCATTTCTGCAATAAAAGAGACAATAAAAAAAGGAGAAGAATATAAAATGTAAGAAAAACACAGCCAGTCTCGTATCTTGTAAGAACATTCTTTAAGACCTCAGAACTAGTCAGATTCTTTCAGCCTAATGAAATGGTGGCGACACATGTCTCCATATGATCATACAATCCATTATTTAATGCAACTAAAATTATTCAATTGTATAGAATCTAACACCAAAGATCCAACAGTCAATCGATTTTGTGAGCTCTCAATTGATTTTAAGTCTGACAATAGGAATTCTGTTATTCACTTCTGATCAATTATCTACAAGTGTCAGGAGAACCAACCGTAATTCAGATCGATTAAGTGAGTCATCGACATTTATAACTAACAGATCATTATTATCAGTCAGTTGCCAAATAGGAACTGTGCGTTCAATATTTAATAGATGGCAAATTGCTTGTTTTGTGATGGCCTGTGATTCAATCAATCACCGCAAAACAGAATAAATGGTTACCAGCACTTTCTTCAAAATGAAATCCTTCTATTCATTGTTTGCCTGATGAAGGGACCGGACAGGTTCTGAAACGTTGCCACGCATGGTGATATGACATGCGTTAGAATGAATAAAAGGATTTTGGTTTGAAGAAAACTTGGAGTGCTGGTGACCATTTATTCTGTTTTGCAAGTATTTGGCGGTGCCATCCGCGGCCACTTCAGAACACCCCCACAATATATGGGGCTTCTCGGTCAGGAGTGAGGTGGGACTCTCTATTTGACTGTATCAGTCAATCACTGATCGCAAAGTATATGGTCACCTAAAGATTTGTGGGCCCATTCGCACTATTGCATTGTGTGCGTGTAACATGCACTGGTTTGATGCAATGCCATCCAATCTAAGTGGCAACCCAACACACCTTGCCAATGGATTTGTGTTGCAGTGTGCCACAATGCACAAAAATGGTTCATAGATACAATGCATGTTAATGTGTGGTAAAATTAGTGTGCGCTAGCACATCACAATTGTGTGAATAATGACTGATGACTAGCACCCAATGTTTCTATTCTTCAGCCACAAAATATCACAATTACCAGTGACTATTATACAGAGAAAAATAAACAATGAGCGTATCGCACCGAGACCACTCCACCATCAATGAAAGAACACAGTTGTATTTGATACGATTGCACCCAGTTATGTATTTGCATAGCCTATCACATCTAACACTTGGCCCGGCTGGGTTACAGCAGAACATCAGGCAAATGGCTAAATGCACGGTTGAGCTTCACTTGTTTACTGCTTTACCTGCCAAAGGATTTGTGCTTCAGTTCAGCCAATATTGTGCTTGTCAATAATCCATGCTCTGGTTATGTAACTCTCTATGTAGTTCTGAGAGAAATGTGTATGCTGCCACTGCTGACCTCTTTCTGAAAATACTAGTAGCCTGGCTACCTCTGGCTCCAATACTGAAATGGAATAGGTAAGCAGCAAGTCAGAACTCCAGAAAGGCACTTTGATGCATCCAAGTACTAAGGCCACTGGACCTTCCAGCAACCTGTGTAATCCTAATGATACATTACTGGATTTGTGTTATATTCACAAGCACACAGATTTTGTATGGTTAAATTGCCTCATGGGGCCACGTTCACCCCCAAGCCCTCAGGGACTATGTGGGCTGTTATGATTTCAGAAGGGAGGAAAGAAACTGTCAATTGTGAAGCAGAGGCACCCTTTGTTAATTATGGAGACGTTGATGTGGTTTTCTATCAGCCATGGACTATTTGATGCAAATCTGACCATTACTGGTATTATTTCAAGGAGAAAGATTGATTTACTGCACCCATAAACGTGGTTGGTGACCACCCATCACTTTATCAGTAAAAGATGTGGCATAGACTCTGCAGTAAATAGATATAAAAATAAAGATGGATAAGTAAAAAATGCAATCAGACATCTTCGTTCTAAAACAACATGCAGCATATGATGACATACAAGTGTAGCATTAGTCAACTGGAGGATTTGCCTGTAGATGTACAGTAGAGTGTTGGGTTTTGTGTGGGTGTCACTGAATTATGCAATAGGTTAATGTGCCGTGCTTCCATTTATAATTTTCAAATGCTTAGACATTTTCTATGTTTATAATAATATAATTTATAATAAATCCCTTCTTGAGCCTCTCTTAAAAGATAAAGATACCAACTGCTGGGAGGGTTCTTGCTTATCTTAAGCGAGGCAGGGCTAATGTTCCATAGTTTTATGTGTCAGGTAAGAGCTCCGAGAGCTCCTGTGTGTATGGAGGTTTCACTGACTGATGGGAACATAGAAGTTGGATGCACATTGCTCTGTGAATACACTGCGGTGCATTGCAATTATGCACATGACATGTGTTAGCACTTTGTGGTGCCATTCATTCTGAATGGCAAGGCAACTCAGTTGCAGTGCACATGGGTTACAGTGCACCATAATGCATGCCAGTTTTTTGGGGACATTTTGGCACATTGCCAGACCATTTATTTAAACGTGCTGCCTTAATGCAATGCACTTTAATGTGAGTGTGTTAACGCAACTCACCAGAACTCCAAAGTCTAAATGGACCTTATAAGCTATTTAGGGAAAAGCCTTAAACATATGTTTATGCCTCAAAATTTTCTCAATTTTAGGTTGTAGTCATCTGTAGCTTATACTTTCCCCCCCAAAATAAGTGTTTTTTATTTTATTAGTTGCGATTTGTCCTACAAGACTCAGCAAGTGTCATCCAAGTTAAAGAACTCCAGGAAATGTTTTTTATTAACCTTTGCAGTAGGGCTACCCCCACACTGCAGGGGTTAACTACTAATTTGTTAAAAAAACAACAAGTTATGCTCACTCAAAGCTCCGAGTCGGCTTCTTCTTAGACCAATCCTTCCAACGTCTCTCCCCCTCCTCTGCAGCTGTCTAAGGTCCCGTAAATCATTGTGTTTATACATAGTGTATAGATCTGAGGACGCTGAGGAAGATTACAATGCTGCAGGGAGGAGGAGACAGACTGGAGGGAGTGCCATAACAGCTGGCCAGTCAGAGCTTCAGGTGAGCATATCTTTGATAGCCTATTTTTTTGCCACTTGTCAAGACAAAAAAAAAGATGCCAATTGCTGTACAAGTAAGGGCTGCTTATAATGGATTCTGTTCACACATCATTACCACCACTAGATGGTACTAAGGAGCAAAGGAATTTCCTATACTCCTCAACTCCATCTACTGGCAGTGGAGATGTGCGAATGGCATCTGCCCAGCTATACTCTGGGGGGGAAGAGCTATAAATCAGCTCCTTGGGGCCGGTTCACAACATAAACCATGCTTCCAGAGCGGTCACCTGCTGGAACGCACTGTATCGCATCCCGGCCGGCATCCTGCATTCAGGGGCGAGAGGGCATCCCTGCCGGCAGTGCGATCACCTATCCCAGAACCTCAGTGCCTGCGTTCCAGTCCAGTGCGATCTGCAAATATAGCGCTTGCATGTGCCACGCGTTCTGATGCCGGCTATAGCACTGTGGGCGGGGGCGTGGCTGTGGTGCCATTGACTTTAAGGCATAGACATGCACCCTCCCGCTTCTGAACGCAGGAAGCCGGCCGGGATGCAAAACAGTTACTTCCAGCAGCTGTCCTCTCTGAAACAGCGCTTAATGTTATCATGTTATCACTGACACCAAGAGATTTAAATATTTCTTCTGCATTGCTAACTAGAATAAATGCATTGGTTTATTTTTTTCTGCTAGTTACTGTTGAGTGAACCCTCACAGACTGATACCTGGAAGAGACTTTTATAACTTCGGAACATTTCATACTGCTGTGATGGAGGCGGTAGAATAAAGCAGAGTTGCCTAGGCTTATATACACTAATCCCGACACACTTATTTAAAGAAACTTTACATAAAGCTGCGACTTCCCTTCAACAGACAAGAGCGATGCACCTCTTTTGAACCTGCTGCACACAGTGAAATTATATTAGAAGCAAATGGATCTGGGGATTACATTTGTGCACACATCTCCCGAGCCACAGGTCTTATCCATATAAAAGGCACAGGTTCAGCCAATAGTTAAGAATAGCACTCTTTCTGCATCCACAGGAAGAGACATAACACAGATGAAAGTGGCAATCTCCAACTCAATAGCGGAGAGATAACATACTCTTAAAGATAGGACTTAGCCAAGAGGACATAAAGCGGGAATGAGACAGTATACAAAGAGAAAGTCCTATATTGCTGCAAAGCGCTCTCATATATGTATGATGCACAGAGAAAAGATGAGATTAATGTACAAGTAATTTTATACCAAAACTGCTACAATAAAAAAGGGATATTGTTTTCATGCCAGTGTTGGCATATTATTAAAAAAAATATGGAAATGAATGGTATAAAATTACTTTTGCAGTGAAGTCACAGCTTATGTGTCATTGGAATTCTGACTAGGTGGTTTACTGGTGTCAGATTTTATTAAATCACAACACCTGCTTAATCAGAATTTCAGTGTCAAATGTTCGGTGACATTACAGCAAAGTCAGATTCATACTGAATTTAAAGAGAAACCAAGTCGTAAAGTGAACCGCGCATTGTCACATGGGTTGGCTGCACTACATAATGTAATAGATTGTGGAAAAACTAGACAAAAAATATTACACTGTTCTATTCTCTACCAAGTTTTTATTAACCCCCATAAAGCATCCCAACAGAATTGAACATGCAGTCAATTGCGAAGATCATCCTTTTATTATATGAAAGTCAAGTCAAGTCGGTCTTATTTAAAATCTTTAAGGATTAGCTCCAATTTTGTTTACAAAAAAACAATCCCCTCTGGGTGATCAATGTGCACTGCAAGGATTTGAGCAAACATCGTTGTAGATTCTACCTGCTTCTGTTCTGAACAAAAAGCTGTTTATGTCACCATGTCCTCTCCCAACTGATTCCTGAACGGTAGTGTTAGGTTCATTATAACCACTGGGTAGACTTTCTGTGTTTTAATGAGGAAAGTTGCAGTGTCTGCATCTCTTTAAAGGTAGTTAAAGGAGAATTATGGGGTGAGTGAAAAACACTAATCCCCATAATTCAAGCTGACCTTGGACAATGAAGATGTCACAGGTCGGCTCTATTGATCGGGAAGTCAGCGAACACATGCTGCTGATCGCTGACTTCCCGATCAGCTCCCTGCAGAGAGCGGTGACTGTCAGTCACCTATCCCCGCAGGGATTCCTCCCTCCAATCCTCCAGGCCTGACTGGGGAGGAGGCAGGCACAGGCAACAGTATTGTCGTGATCCGTCCTGGCTCTCAGTATATTGCGGGCAATAGCTCATTATATACAGAGTTTTGGGTCACGAGAGGATGTTAATATATGTCCTCCTGTGACCCTGAAGAGAACTATGGGGGAAAAAAAGGTTACCCCATAGTTCTCTTTTAATCCGTAGAGAATATCTCACCAAAAATTAAACTTCTACTGCACGCCCTACCTAAAATGTTACTTGTATACCAGTGCAGACTTCTGGGAATATCTGTGAGACAATCACACAAACAGGTAATGACATTTCTGGGGGCACAACAAGAAACTGGAAAGGGATACGGCACAATTGTAAACTGCGTAAGGCTTTTTTTTTCTTTTACTGTGAGTGCTGTAAAAAAGTAAAATTTGTTTTTGCAGACAGCTGTATCAGCAGAAAACATACAAAGCTTCAAAAAACACTTGTATGGGTTCTTCAGTTTACAAAATATACAGGGTTATAGGATTTGCTAGTATTGTATGTACACACACACACACACACACACACACACACACAATGTAGGTTGAACCTGATGGACATGTGTCTTTATTCAACCTCACCTACTATGTAACCATATAACTATGGGGGCTTTCCATACACCAGCTTTGTACAGGACACTTCCCGGTTGCCATATTGCATTGATTTTCTTGAACAGTTTTAGAACATTACAGTGGCTTTGGACTGAAAAGAGCAGCCACAGTCTGAGGAGGTCACTGTCCTGTTTACTCTGCTCTCTCCTGTCTGTTCTTCATATTTGGATGTGGAAAACCTTTTTAGTTCCCACTCCTGCACCTTCCTCTCCTAGTGCTGATGTACTGGGGATTGCAAAAGGCTGATAGTGAGTCAAATTTAGATACTTACACTAGTTGCATTTCAAAAAAATCCCTTTCATTATTAATAAATCAATAGAGCATTGCATTAACGTGTCTTTTATATCTGCCTTTAAGCCCTGATGAAGGGAGATACTTTTGGCCCCCGAAACGCATTGACTATATGGGTAGTTGTCATGAAACATTTACAGGTTTATTCACAAAGCTGCCAAAGGCAGCCCAGTGAATAACCCGCCAGAGTGAAGTGAGTTGAACACTGAGCCGAAGTGCAGAAGGATTGCAAATCAGTCGATCCAACATCTGGATCAGCTGAGCCAAAGCTCGGGCAGCTCACTCGCCGCCATTCGTCGCTATTCTCATAAGGGCCGAACAGTAGTAAGTGAATAGCCGCCGAGCAGCATTCGGCTCAGTTATTCCGCTCGGTACCTCCGAGGTACCGAGCAGAATAGAAAATAAGTCACATGAATTAAAAAAATAAAAAGTTGATTTTAAATGTTAACAAATAGGAAAAGGTAAACCATTTAAATAGTTTAAAGAAAAAAGAAAAGAAAATTAAAAATAATGTTTTAAAAACGCTGCACGCTGACCCGACCGCATGCGACAGACTCCCTATTGGCCGGCACCTGTCAGAGTCTTCTAATAGGTCTCAGCCAATTAACCACTGGGCAGAGCCAAACATGAGGTCTACCCATTCTCCGCCCAGCTGTCATTTGCGTGGAGATCGGTCGGCCCCATGCTTCGGCTGACACTTCGGCTCAATCGAACTGAAACATATTCCTTTGGCTCGGCTGAGCCGCTCGGCTGCCTTCGGGTGACTGAACCGAAGGGCAGAGGCGGCCGAAGTATCAGCCGAAGCTACGACTGGATCCTTTGGCTCTTTAGAGAATAGCTCCCTTAAATTTTAGACTTTTGGGCTTATGTCACCTGATTTGGTCTTACTACATTATTTCTTAAAGACACCCCAAAACGTAGTTCTCATGTGTGTTGCATCACCCCACAGCACATGGTAACTTATTACCATGTGTTGTGATTTAAAAAAAAAGTGCTGTCAAAGGGCGGTCTACTGCGGCTCACCGTTCAAGATCCCTGCAAGGTCATATAGCAGAAGCGTAAAGGGAGGCTTATAAAAATTACCTAATTTTTTATTTAAAAAGAAAAAGATTTCTAAAAAAACAAACAAATTGAAATCCTTTTGAAAAGACAGCAAAAAGAAAAAAAAAAAAAATTCTCCCTTTTTTTTTTTTTTTT
>NW_017306270.1:1595845-1610303 GCF_000935625.1 Nanorana parkeri
GCAAATGAACTAACACTTCCCAGCTCATTGTCCATTTGCTTTTCAAATCAGCTGTCACAGGTTTCACCCCTGTCCCAAGATAAATAGTTCCAGTGTTAATGGGATGTGAGGAAAGTGACTTTAGCTGCGGATGAGAACGGAATACCTAGCAGAGATGCAATCGTTGACAGAGACCTCCTCAGAGAGTGATTAAATAAGGAAAAAAAATGCCCCTTCAGCCACTAACCCCGGTCTTGTCAAGCGTAGAGAGGTTTGATGCCTACACCTCCTCCGGGATGACAGAGAAAAATATACAGGACAGACAAAAACACCCAGCATACCCATCCTTCTCCTTTACTCCGGTGACTCATTAGGCAGAAGAGGTTTATGCTCTGCATTTATTTCTACAACATAGCCACACAGGGAGACTACTGCTCTTTCCTGCACATTTCCATATTATCTTTTAGATTTTCAGTAGACCTGACTTGTAGATGTCTTACACGCAAGCTGTAAGTTGTCTGGTACTGCTTGAAGGGGTGTCAAAGTCCTAATGATTTACTGTCCCCTAGAATATGGCTTTGGTTCCTTTCGAAATTTAAAGACCTTCTGACTACATTGAAAGTAGCAACCATCAAAGCTCCTCTGAGTGCCCATTCCACCTCTGCACTTTAGGTGCTGGGTAGCCCACCTAGGGGCTTGCACAGACAGGCAAATGCAGCATTCTTACAGGTACAAATAGCCTATTTTAGATCAGTTTAGGGTGTGTACGATAGTGCTCCAAGTTCCTATAGACACTATTCTCACCTGCTTCTAAGCTGCCTCTGCATTGGTTTGTACAGGCGGAAAAGTAGTTCTGGTGGGAACAAATGTCACTGTACACAAGCCCTAGAAGTAGACCTAGTAGCACACATACTGCATATTAAATCCCAGCTCCACAAATATGGCATAGCACTTTGTAAAACAACAACACAAAAAACAACTTTTACTGCAATACTCACCCCCACTCTACTGCTGCCCCCATAAGACTCACTGTTTTCTCCTGATGTAAGCTCAGAGCTTCAAGATCCTTCTCAGGGTGCATTGCCAAGCCACCTTGGGCTTACATGAGAATGCTGTGGCATGTCATTATGTTGTGCCACTCTATGCAGCATTTAGCACCTGTCCATTGCCAGAGGAGGACCAGTGGCATCATGTGGCCTTACCCATGGGAAAAAAAAGTGATTTATGCAACAGTTAAAAAATATAGAGGTGGTGGCTGAAGATTCCATGTGGTAGGGAATGAAACAGGATGGGGGGCAGGCAGAAAAAAATGAAGGTGGATTTTAAAATGAGGGTGTTTTAAAACACAGAATTGGAAATAGGCCTCAAAATAAGCGATCAATGATCACGAATCAGCGGTGAACCCACTATTCTTATTAAAATGACAGCTGCAAATGTGTATTATACTTTGCAATCAGTATTTAGGAGAAGATCCAGTGTTGAAACAGCGTTAAATCATGTAATGAATGAGTTACAGGTGACAAGAGACAAGTGTGAGTGTTTTATCCCTTGCCCATGGTCCTTTCTTCAGCATGACAATGTAGACCGTAGAATATTAATAAAAAGCCTGCAGGAAACAGTTTGGCCTCTGAGTCGGTTTCATTCCGTCCTGGCTGGCAGGTTATAACTAGTGTGTCTAGAAAATACGTATATTATATGTTTTATACCTCAGAGGGACAGTAGAGGAGGGACAGAGGGATTAGAGTCAAACAAGAGACATATGTGGACCAATGCCCACCAAACACAACAGGGCTGTAGAGAGAAGAAATGGCTTTTAGAGACATAGAACTGCTGTGGAGTGGACAATTTTTTGTCATCCAAACCCAATTTAAAAAAAAGCAGATGTGTAAATGGAGGTTCACATACTTTTAACGCAGTGTTGCACCTCATCTGTGCTTCTCTTTTAAATGGTATCTTTAAGTACTCGAGACAGAAGTATCAGATCACAACCCATTTACAAAACAAAGGGAAACAAAATACATTTCGATACTGGTATTATCCTGCCAAGTAAAAATAATAGCTGATGCAAGCAGATAAAACTAAAACATTTGCGTTAACTTATCAGCTGGAACTAACCACGTAAATCAAATTATCTTACCGCCAAGTACCACACAACAGAAAAATATTGATAATGTATGCAGAATATTTTTGCATCAACCGTGTACAAAGAGCCTCCGACAGACATTTCAGCATTTATAATGTAATCTAGAGAGAATATTTAAGGAAATACCTCAAACAAAAAGCAATCTACCATTTTTTGCCAGCATTAAATATTGTGAGCGCCAGCGCAATCACAAATGCAAAACCAACAGCCGCTCAGAATGGTAATAAGAGAAGGTCAGGTCCACCGAGAGAACACGACAAGGTGAGAAGATTCCATTATGCACTGAAAAAATTTGTCTTTCTGCAAATTCTTGTCATCAGTGACAGAGTGGTTCACGTCCTGCAGCTCGCTATGATAGATACAAATAAGGAGCGATCATGCTTCTTGCAAAGCACATGGTTGAATCAGATAATCAACAGGAGGCTATTTGCTCCTGAACTGAGCTATGCCTGGGCAATTCTACTAATTTAAGAACATGAAGGTAGTTTATGAAAGGATGCTGTCAGAAAAAAATTACCCATAAGCAAGTCTTTTTCATTTTTTGTTAACGCAGTGGCCATAACTCTGCACTTGAGTTCATAGATTGACCTTCCTACTGTGGACATTTAGGGTCCAACAATGTTAGAATGCGAGAGGCCAACTCCAACCAAAGCAGATATTTTCAGTGGCTAAGTTCTTACTTTTTATACCATTGGGAGATGTCAATGGTGAGATGTGTTAGTGATGGTTTATGTTTCGGTGTAGGTCATAATATGATTCTTCAGAAGATAAATTGTCAATATTCAGCCAAGAATGAGAACATAGGTATGGAAAATATTTTCATGAACTTTTTGAAAATACAAGTCAGTCAGAGCAAAGTTACGTGAATATAGATAAAAGGTTAACAAAAGAATGTTGAAGGAAAGCCAAATGCTGAATTTTATACCTTCACAATGTTGAGTTGTTTATACCAGTGATTCTCAACTGCTGAGCAGCAGCCCACTGCCAGACCATGGCCTTCCTCTTGCCGGTCTGTGGCTTCTGACACACAACTGCACCAGAGCACTGTTCCCCTACACTAAAGCGCCTGACTACATGTGAGGGACAGCTTTGCTCAGCACATTCCATATCTGTCTCATACAGTCCCACAAGTATCTTCTAGCCAATAGCGTTCAGCAGTGCAATGGAACCTCTGGGGGAGGAAGGTATGAAGCCCAGGGACGGGGGCAAGTGCAGCTAGGAGTGGTACTGGTCTTCTGCTTATTTAGTCCCACCATAAAATATATTTCAGGATTCCTCCATCAACTAGAAGTTAGCTGTGCTATTTTATATACATATCCTGTAGCCATCAATTTCTGAGGGTGATACCAGCATCTTCGAAAAATAACGGTCTAAAATAATGACTGCATTATGTGCAATGTGTCAGAACCCCCCTTTTGATGCATTATGCAACACTGTGCTTTTAATGCAGAAGGCTTTTTCTCGGCTTCTCTTGTGTTGCTATATGATCAAGGATGAATCAAGGCCTGTTCTTGCAGAATAAGCAAGTAGTAGATATATCCAGCTTAGTAGTAGATATATCCAGCTTGCATCTATGTGGTAAATGTGGGCCTAGCTATAGGCTAGGGGAGGGAGAGACAGACAGAGAAGGGAGGGGTCCTTTTCTCATAGACTGGTGGTCAATCTAATCTGTGGGAGCTGCCTCCATCGTGTTTGCTGTATTTTTACTGCTGGGCTCTTTTTGGATTTGAAGGTGCCGGTATTGCTTTGCAGTATAGACTCTGAGGTCAATATGATTGTTTATAAGTGCAGTATACAATAAGTTGAGACAAATGTACAACTTTAAAAGGCAATTGCAATTTTGTTTTTGCTGAACCACTCAAAGCCTCCTCCTGTTCTTCCCAACATAGAGACTAATTGTTCTGAGGTCCAAGGTAAGTACTGGGAGAACACCTTGAGACAACACAGAAAGTGTGCACAGGACAGCTCTGAATTGTTGTCATTGCCAACAGTTTTTGTACTTATTGAACAGATATAGTATAATAAAACACTGCTAATGATACATTTAACAAACCAAAAGGTAGCAAATAAGTTAATCAACTTATTTTATTTGCTACCTTTTGGTTTGTATAAGTGTATGTGTATACACTTTAAAGGATCAGCCCACCCAAAACTAATGTAGGGCTGTAGGTAATGTCAAAGTGAACCGTCCACTGGCTTTTTCCATCTCTTAAAAACCCTGTTGCTAAGAATTATGTGCCAGGTCTGCTCCCCATGGTCATTGGGAGGAGAACTCATGCTCCATTTTATACACCAAGTTTATTTTACATTACAGATGTTATTGAGCAAGAGAAGGAAGACATCTTGTGCAGCAGTAGAAGCATGAAGGGTCCAATGCAGAAGGGGTAGGGTGGAGATTTACAGGTAACGGATCTTACCAAGAAGAAAAGGAAGTTTGCTTTATGTCCATTAAAAATGTCTTACTTTTATTTTAAAATCAACACAGGGTACAAGATACATTTTTCAAAAAGCAAAATGAATTAGGAAACTGAAATAAGTTACAGGACAGGCTTCAAGAAGTACTGAACTTGTGAGGTGCTTTCTGGATTCTGGCCAGAGTGGATTTCAAAGAATTCAAAGTAAGGTAAAATACAATTTGACTTTCGCACACTTACGGTGTTTGCCGAATAGCATTACTGATTTAACTTGTTGCCTGGAATTGCCCTTTAAAGCTGTGAATTTGTCTCACCTGATTGTATACGGCACCTATAAAAAAAAATCATTTTGACCTCAGATGTCCCTGCAATGTTCATTCTCAAAGTGCCATCCTGGAAAAAAATGGATGCATATATATGAAAGGGAACAAAAATAAACAGTGTCAACCAATCTACACTTGGGCTGTAAACTGAACCTTTATTATCTGGCTCAGGATCCCAGTGTAATAATTCAACAGTGGAAGAACTGAAATTTATTCTGATGCTGTGCAATATATAAAAATGCGTGCATCACTGGCAACAAAGCCATTGCCAGATTTCTTGGCGCTGAGTTCATTATGTAACAATTACATACAAAATATATGCACCTGTTAAAATGATCTCAGTAGCTGCATTACATCAAGGATATGTGGTATCTGAAATTTGGAACCATAAAGTGGTTCAATGTCTGGTTTCTGAAATTGCTGACTTTTATGGCCTAGGTTATGCCATGCAATTTGGGTCACTGCCACCCAAAAACATTTTAGTTAAGGACATGCATTTGTGGGTGGGACCACCCACAGGCTTCTTCTGTCTCTTGGAGATCCCAGCATTAAGATCTGCCTGCTGGCTCTGATAAGACCTTCCACACAATGTCTTAGACATCTTGCAACAGCAGTGGTACGCCAGGTATAGAGTTTGTTTCTAGAGTTCTGTCAGTGTCAGGGACCAGAGCACCTCCGGGTGGCACTGCGGAGCTGGATCCTGATCCTGCAGTTCCACTGCTCACCTGCAGGTGTCTGCCAGCAATTAGTCACCACCTGGTGCTGCTCTAGGAGGGTATTTAACTTCTCCCTGCTGTGAGGCCTGTGCCTCAGTATTGTTGCCATATCCTGTTTCCTGTAACCAGCATCCTTTTCCTGCCTTGGACCCTGACTCGTGACTCTTAGCCCTGAGGTCTGCCCGATCTGTGGCTCCCGATCCTCCTCTTGTTGCCCTGTTCCAGCCCTGTTATCCTCTGTGGGTGATTTGCCGTTTGTATACAGTGTGGCTCTTATCTGTTTCTTGCAGGTGGTGGTGGTGGGATTGCCTGGATTTATGTGGTTTCATATATCTATTAAACTATCATTCACAAAGATTGTTGTGGTATCTGCAGTGTGGTCACATATTCAGTTCATCTGTATAGATACCTGCACGTGGTGTTGGGACACCTGTGCTCGGTATCGTGACAGCCAGATTTGAGAACCTCTGTATTGGTTAACTTGCAGACTGGGCTGAGTGGTTTAAATAGTGAGTGGAGTGACATCATCACTCAGAGACAGGAAACTCTCATCTGGATCTCTCAGATGCTCTCCTGTTTGGCCATAAGAGGGAGCCTGAGAGTAGTAAGCAACGTAAACCAGTCTGCTCTGACAAAGGAGGAATCACAGGTGGGTGAAATGGTAGCCAAGCCAGAATGCTGCAAACCAGTTAAGTCATCGTGGAACCCTGACAGAGCCCTGCTATGGTGCTTGCTTTTGCCCCTCCCCACCTTCAAGAGCTTAAACCGGATGGACACATAACTAGGAGACACTGGGACAAAAGAAGTGGGTACAGATGTTACAATTGTACCATTTGATCAGCAACGGCACCATTAAGTGCCAGCAGGGGAAAACAATGTGTTATAGTGGCGTCTCTCAAATGTGATCTCTAGAAAGAGTGTGAGAAAGGTTTGGGAAATATTCTTTGCAAGTCCTTTATTGACTGTGCACACTTTTTTTTAGGGCAAAAACACATGGCCGAATATTTGCCATCAATATGATGCGCTGCTTGTGATAACTGTCCCATATAGGTCAGCCAGTACGTCTATTTATTTACGTACTTGTTGCAAATGCAAAACACAAGATACTGGTGTTTTGCATTTGCAACAAGTACGTGAATAAATAGACTTACTGGATTTGCTTTGGAGTGCCGGTGTCCATCCTTTACTTATACTTTGACGGAAGCCACCCATTGACACCTGCTGCACCCACTTCTTATCTCATGGAGCAGCGGATCTAAGTGCGATGGATACACGGACTGTATGTAGGTCAGCCATTCACAACTTTTTTGAGGTTTCAGGGAACTGCTGCTAAAAGCATATATAGCTCATAATGCCTACAGTAAGTGTTATCTGTATGTTGTAGATATAATAATAAATAAAAGATCATGCCTAAACTATTTAACACCTAAGGCAGAACACTTTTAATACCCTTTATAACCCCCTAATACTCTTTAAACACCAAAATGATTTTTGGTAATATGAAAATGAAACAAATAATGATGACCAGAATAGAGTGCCCCAATACATTGCTGGTTAATGAAGAACACATTGGTGGTCAGGAGAGAAGGACCCCCATATGTTGGTGGTCAATAGAGAAGGGCTTTTTACATTGGTCAGTTGGTCAGTAGAGAAAAGCCCTTTACATCGACAGTCAGTAGAGAAGCGTACCCTTACATTGGTGTTCTGTGGAGAAGGTGCCTTTACATTGAAGGTCAGTAAAGAAAAGCCACCTAAAACTGGCGATCAGTGGGAAACAAGCTTCCTTACATTGGGCATTGGGAGAAAAAAACAGGAACACTGGTCGACAAAACTGATCTTGGGGTTATTTATTCACATAAGATAGTTTAGTTATCTTTTTTTTTCTCCATAGAAAATGTATGTCTCCTAACCGTCTGGCATCTCAACTACAAGCATTGCTACCTCTGTATATCTGTATAACAATATTCAACTATTCAATTATAAATGATAACCTCCATTCATAATAAAGATAAACTATGACTGCTCAGGGCATGCACACAATATTCAGTGTTTAGACACAGCAGAGTGTGCTGTGATTCTCTGCTCCCAGAAGAATCACCTTTATTACACCACATTACATGATGAAACCGTAGTTTACAGGACTTTATTAATTAGGAGCTTATTTTCACATTATTATTGCTGTACAAGCAGCTTCCTTCCTGTGAGTAAAAGATATTTAGAAAACAGTGAAAAATTCACACCGGTATTAATGTACCGAACTTAGAAAATGAATTATAACATTACAAGCGAAGCATACTTAATTACTTCATTAATATATGTTTTTCCAATATTAGGACATGATTGGACATTTCCTTTTCCTTGTATAATATTTTTGGGACACTTTGGATATTACATCGTTTATATATTATATATAATTTATGTTAAATTTAATTTAGTAATGTGCTGTCACTCACGGATTCGCCCGATTGCACTGTGTATATGAATGTGGATGAAGTTACATCCATTATAGCTCTCTTATACACTCAGTTTAAAGCACACAGTTCACGTAGTAATTTACCTTTCATTTGTGTTTGTGTTTGCATATAGATTGATGGTTATTTATACACCATATATAAAAAAAGACAGCAACACATCCCATATGAATTTATTAGATCAGTTTTGATTTTATTTTATATACACTTTTTTGTTTGCATAAACCTGTAGACTCATTGTGTGTTCCATACACACAGATATTTGCCCAAATACACCGTGAAAACTTATAGCGCTGTACTACTGATTAATTAACCCTTGAGGCACCCAAGCCTGAGTCTCAGCAGCTTGCAGTTTTAGCCGGTTTTCGCTTTTACTTTCTTTCCTCCATCAGCGCAGAATATCTGTTCATTTATTATACTTAATTGGTGTGTTTATTTATTATACTTAATTGGTGTGTTTATTTATTATACTTAATTGGTGTGTATATAAGTGGTTGGGATTTTAAATGCATCTTGAACCAAAGCGTTTATTTTATTTTTGGATGAAGTGTTACAGGCTTAGAAACACTGTCAGGTTTTTATCGGCTGGCTCTGTCCTTATGGGGGAGGTTAGAGAAGGTAAAAGCGGGGGGGAGGAACACTGAGCTTTTGTTATTGACAATTTTGCATTTTGCCTATATCTCCGAATATGTCAACTTATAACCAAGAACTTTAGAAGTTTGGAAACAAGTACACGTCATGAGGAATTATATGCATGTGCTATGCGGTCATGGCTAATTGGACATAGTTTAAAGGGGTGAGGACAAATCATGAAACATCTGCAATATTTAGTGGTAGATAAGTGATGGTGGATAAGTAATGAGATTACACCCCCCCCAATCTCTCCAGTCATCTTTGATCTTTCCAACATACCCTCACGAAAGCCACAGTGCTCCCATTCTCTCCAGCATCCCAAGTTCACAATAACAGTACCCCACAACATCTTCAGTGTTCCTCATCACAGCAAATTGCCCTCCCATCACAGAGCTACATTCCTCACTCATGTTTTCAATGTATACCCTAGTACAGTGGTCCCCAACCCCCGGTCCGTGGATCAAATGGGGGGCAGGTAGCGCCGAGAACAGGGGGCGGGGATGGAGCGTGGAGCGCTCAGAGCGGGGACAGAGCGTGGAGAGCGTGGAGCTACATTCCTCACTCATGTTTTCAATGTATACCCTAGTACAGTGGTCCCCAACCCCCGGTCCGTGGATCAAATGGTACCGGGCCGCCCACGGCGGGGGCGCTGCAAGCGGGGACCGCCGAAAGCGGGGGATGGCACTGACAGCACAAATTAAAATTATTAAATCAAAACAATCTATAAAATATAAACAATCAACGTCCCCCCCTCAGCGGGCCGCGGTAACATTATCAAACGTTGAACGGTCCACGGCGATAAAAAGGTTGGGGAGCACTGCCCTAGTATATCAGATAGCAGTAAACCTTTTTGTAACAATTCATAAACTGTGCTTTGCTCCTCTCATTGACTTGGAACCACTCACCTTTGTTTTTTTGGGTACCAAACAGAATAAAGCTTAGTGGTAAAGGAAGTCACCTTTATGGTAAGATCCTTTTGGTTACCCAACACAATAAAGCTTGGTGGTAAAGGGATTCAACTTTATGACAAATCATTTGGGTACCCAAGAGAATAAAGCTTGGTGGTAAAGGGATTCACCTTTAAGGTAAGATACTTTTGGGTACCCAACAGAATAAAGCATGGTAGTAAAGGGATTCACCTTTATGGTAAGATCCTTTTGGTTACCCAACACAATAAAGCTTGGTGGTAAAGGGATTCAACTTTATGACAAATCCTTTTGGGTACCCAACAGAATAAAGCTTGGTGATAAAGGGATTTAAGTGTATGGCAAATCCTTTTGGTTACCTAACAGAATGAAGCTTGGTGGTAAAGGGATTCTACTTAATGGTAAAATCCTACAGGAACTGGGATGATCAGAGAGTATTTGCGGTAATCCGAGAAGAATAAAACATATCAAACTAAAGGGCTGTCAGGTGGCTGCTCGTTTAATCTGTGTCATAGCTTGGCTGCTCTACAACACCACAAAATGTCCACTGAGAAACATGAGTTTTCATGTGAAAGACGTTTTAAATGCCTTAATACATTTCTTTCAAAGCTTTATTCATATAAAGTCACTGTGATCTGTGATTGTCACTGCAAGTTGGTGACAATAATAGTAATTGTGTTAATCTAGGATAGAATATTGCATGCATATATTGTAGAGTCACTGTATGCCCTAAAGGCAATATACTTTAAACAACAACCACAGAGAAACAACAAATCTGAGCTTTGTATCCCTTCTATAGAGGTCAGATGTGCATATATGATCCAACTGCCAAACTGCTGCTAAACAACTTTTTACAGATTACAGCATAAACATGCATGCTTATATAGTACAAACATCAATCTATGTGCACTTAGCAAATGCCTATAGTGCCACTGTTCTCTGGGACTGACAATAGCTATCAGCTGGAAAGATTCAGACTTATAGAAATGCTACAGCTTAAATCACAGCAGGCATGTAAATAAATCAGTCTCAAAAGTAAAAAAAAGTTAATTAAGGCTTGACTGATTCTTTATAATGTTATGTGTTTTTCTGAGTGGTAGTTTGATATTTATCTGTGGCATCTTATACTTGCATCTGCCCTGTTTCTTACTCAGTGAATAGGACTTGCAATGAGCACAGCTTGTAAAAAAGTAACACAATGATCTCCACTACCATATACCAAAGCATAGATCCGGGTTAGGCAACCTTAGCACTCCAGCTGTGGTGAAAAATACAAATTCCATCATCTCTTTGACTCTGGGAGTCATGCCTGTAACTGTCAGTCTTGCAACTTGCAATGCTTTATAGGACTTGAAGTTTCTCAACAGCTGGGGTGCCAAGGTTGCCTACCCCTGGCATAAACCGTATCACATAAGTGGAAACATAAAATAAATCATCTTATAATAGACTATATAATATTTTTTTTCATGAATGTACCAAACAACAAAATAAGAAACAAGATAGGGAACTTTACGTGACATTGATGTTTTATTTTTTGATTCTCCTTTAAAACTAGCATAGTTTGCGTTCCTTCATAGTAAATCGAAATGATGCTGCATGTGATGGAGTATAAAAAACTAAACACTGAAAGTAGAAATTATATAATGATTCACAGTTCTATTTGCACATACTTTGAGCTATCTGTAGAAATCCGTATGGCAGAACTTGCACACAGCATGGGTGCAATTTTGTAAATTGCCCAAAAGCAAATTTTAATGAACATACCTGGTGTGTGCCACCATTCCCGTTTCTGTTTACTGTTGTAGGATGTATGAGAGATTAAATGTCTTTAAGAAACACTAAACCTGAATTTGTTTTATTAAAAAAGCTTAACAAATTATATTATACAAATAATATTATCCTACTGCACGGTCTCAGAAGAGGCAAAGCTGAAACTCCTCCGATTCCCAATACCCTGTAATAGTTGCTTATTGCTAATGCTAATCAACCAAACACCTCAAACAACAAAATATGAAAAAAATGCACTCAAATACCTTAACTATTAACAAATATGTATCTTATTTGTGTATCACTCAGCTGTAGATCCTCAAATCATCTCTGAATTGGTGCTGACACTGTCCTTCCTTCTGGAGGGAGGCTACTTTTATTCCCCATGGTCCCTGCATAGGCCTGCGCAGGGGGTTTGCCGAGTGTGCCTGGGCACACCCTAATCACCCAGAGCGCAACACCGAAACCGCAACAGCAGGCACTGTGTTTTTAGTCACTGAGCCAGTAGGGAGATTACAACGATCTCTGTGACTGGCTGTGACTGGCTCAGCGATTGGTGCTGACACTGTCCTTCCTTCTGGAGGGTGGCTACCTTTGTTCCCCATGGTCCCTGTGTGTGTTGTAAAGTAGCCACCGCTCCAAGCTCACTCCTGTGATGGACTACAATCATAATACAAATTAGTAAACTAAATGTGTGATTGTAGTCCATCACGGGAGTGAGCTTGGAGTGGTGGCTACTTTACAACACACACAAGAGCCATTATTTGTGTTTTATTAAGCTGTAGATCCTCAAATCATCTCTGAATTGGTGCTGACACCATCGTTCCTTCTCAAGGGTGGCCCTGGATGGACTACAAGCTCACATTTAGTTTACTAATTTGTACTGAGACTGTAGACCATCACAGGAGCGAGCCTGGAGCGGTGACTACTTTACAACACACACTGGGACCATGGTGAACAAAAGTAGCCAACTTCCAGAAGGCAGGACAGTGTAAGCACCAATTCAGAGATGATTTGAGGATCTACAGCCGAGTGATACACAAATAAGATACATTCATATTAATAGTTAAGGTAATTTAATTCATTTTTAAGAATTGACTCATGAGTTTAGTATCACTTTAATCACATTGTTACAGGAGGTGTGTCATGGAGTTCAGTGGCTGATTTGGTGCAGTGACACACTGGGGGTCTCAGCTGCTGTTGTGATGTGCGGGGTCCCTTGTGTGTCCATGTGCCTTTAAGGAGGTTGGGCTGCCTCCTGGCGAACCTGCACCCAAATTTTATCTTTTTGCTACATGTGCTCCAAGATGGAGACTCTCATAGGTTAGAGTTAGAACCGCACTACACAGGTGCCTTGACGAGGCTGTGCGGCTTTCACATATTCTGCAGAAGACATGTATCTAAAACCCTCTGTTTTTAACCTTAGCGGTTAGACAGGTTTTTATGGAATGCTGGCTTGTGAGTGTACTGGGAAACTTTTTGCTGTTAGGGAGTTCAGTGGACCCACTGCATAACCAGGGAGAAATATCCAACTAACAGGTGTAAAGGTGCCCATACACCTTACAACCATCGCAAGACTTTTGTCTTGCGATGGTTGCAAGCTAATTAAAAGCTTGTACGATCTGCCCATCCTGGACAGGCAGATCGTACTTGCGATCATCGCAAGCCCACCCCCCTGAGGGCGGGCTTGTGATGACTGCAATGAGGGGCGTGCTTCCGATGACTGCAAACGGCCTGTTCTGCAGTTGTTGAACAAGCTGGCCACTAACCCGCCGAGAATCGTACGATTCTCTGCGTGTTTTCAAGCCTGCTTGTTCGACGGAAGATGTGCGACCGTACAGTAGAAACGGTTGCACGCCTTCCATACACTTTGCGATTATCGTGCGATCGCGGGATTTCCAGCGATTCTTGTACGAGAATCGTGCAGTGTATGGGCACCTTAACCTGTTCAGACCCAGAAGGAATGATGAGCAGTCTGTTTAACCTTTCATGATTAAGAAACAGGTGTGCATTGCAGAGACCTGAGCTGACGTGCTAACTAATAAGCAATAAAAGCTGAAGGTTCAAGTCTAATTGCTACAAGGCGTATAGAACTGTCCAGGCACAATGATTTGCAGTCATTGTAGAGGGCACAATAAAAACAGCCTATAATTAAAATATATTTGAAGTCTGGACCTGATCAGCATTGAGTTGCATGTTTTAATTACTGAAAAGAAGCACAAACTAAACACCAAAATGTTCTTTTCTTTCCCTTAATTGTATTTGTTTATTTAATAGCTTTTCTACAGAAGGATGGCTTAGGCTGTGTGCTGTCGCTTAAATATTTCATTATTGACGTATAAACAATAACTAATCACCCAATCCTTTATTTTATCTGTCATAGGAAAGGATCTTGCTAGATGGTAACAGCAAACAATGTAATGCATGTTTAATGAGTCCCCAGAATGTGGAAGACATATTACATTTGCTATTTTTTTATATATAGAGCTATTGCTCAATAACTACAGGAGAACATTTTTACACAATTTTCCCTTTGCATTATTTCCATGTTCATTAATTTAAACGACACACATTTGGGTTTTATTCTGTCATTCCCTTTCTTTAAATGTCATTAATATTCCCGTTCTTAACACGGAATGCATGAATTGTAAACAGTATTAAATAATCATTAAACAAACTGTGGAGCTGTCAGGGCAATTCATATGTCAAATGTTTCACAAAATCTTTCACAAAAAGTTATTTTACTTAAAGAGGTTGGATCCGGCATAATGCATCATTTCAACTTGTGATTTTACACAAAGAACGTCTGAATAGTATTAAGAATGAATAAAAAAACAAAAAAAAAACACACAAAAAAGCCTGCAAAAAACACAAAACATCTTTCATTTTTATACACTGCATTGTACTCATTGAGACAAAACAGAGAATTTAAGATATGAATAAACAAAGTTCAAAACGTTTATTCTAAAATTATTGATCCAGACAAAAGGCCAAACAAAACTCTCAGGGAGGCAGCTGCCAGTTTATTTTCAAGGCGGTAAAAAAAAAAAAAAAAAGATCAATAACTCCAAAATTGCATCCTACCC